>NC_134805.1:1150000-1165000 GCF_046742065.1 Oratosquilla oratoria
ATAATAATAATAATAACAATAATGATAATAACTATAATAGTAATAATGATAGTAATAATAATAAAAATAATAATAATAATAATAATAATAATAATAATAATAATAATAATAATAATAATAATAATAATAATAATAATAATAATAATAATAATAATAATAATAATAATAATAATAATAATAATAATAATAATAATGATAATAACATTAATAATAATAATAATAATAATAGAAATAATAACAATAATTATAATTATGATAATGATAATAATATTATTAAGAGTAATAATAATGATAATAATAATAATAATAATAATAATAATAATAATAATAATAATATTGAATAATAATGATATAATGATAATAATAATAATAATAATAATAATAATAATAATAATAATAGTAATAATAGTAATAATAATAATAATAATAATAATAATAATAATAATAATAATAATAATAATAGTAATAATAATAATAATTATTATATAATAATAATAATAATAATAATAATAATAATAATAATAATAATAATAATAATAATAATAATAATAATAATAATAATAATAATAATAATAATAATAATAATAATAACAATAACAATAATAATAATAATAATAATAATAATAATAATAATAATAATAATAATAATAATAATAATAATAATAATAATAATAATAATAATAATAATAATAATAATAATAATAATAATAATAATAATAATAATAATAATGATAATAATAATAATAATAGTAATAATAATAATTGTATACGCCACCATATACATGATGAGTAATATCACTCGCTCACACCGCTCACTCACTCCCTCACTCACTCACCCACTCAATGTCCGGCCCTTCTAGCTGACTAAGAACTAAGTCAGCAACCTTCGGGTCTGCAACAACAACTCGACCACCAAACAGACATACGAACGCACATGAACATCTGAGTAACCAAACAAACACAAAACACAAATTAAGTATATTGACGATCCCCCCTGGATATATATATACATATTTAGTTATTAAGTAAATCACACCCTGTAATCCCAGGATACTAACCTTAGGAGATGACCGTGATCTTGCTCAAATAAAACACTAAAGATTATGCGAGCATGACGCGTCATATATGCTGAGATTATCACTTCCGGCGAATGACCACCAGGAGAGGTGGCCGGAGAGACCAGTCTGGGACGATGACAGGTGTTGTGCAACAAGAAGTGGTGTGATAAACAGTTATACATATGTAACCACATTAATGTATCGTTCTGCTTAACAGTTGACAGTGTATATACCATAACTGGAAAACCTGAAGCTTTGAATAAAATGGTATAAACTTAATACGAATCTACATATACCAACACCCCGTACCTAGTGAACGATTCATTATTACTGGTGGCAAGCGGTGACCGCGCCCACGTCTCTAAAGAAACAAACTAACTACCAAAAAAGAGACTATCGAGGACTCATCCTGCGCACTCCTCTGCACCAATCGTGTTCCTCCAAAAGAAGCGGTGGTGAAAATTTCTCACCACCTGGTGGCAGCAAAACCACACCCTGCACAACACCTACGTTATCGCCGCCGACTCAACAATAACTACCAGCCTCTAAATAAGGTAACCCAACCAACACCTTTTTCAAATACGTAATAGTATCATTACTACTATTACCTTACCTATCCATTCAAACCATTCCTGATACTCGCATTTTTTTTTCTATGCGAACATCATTCAACGAGTCATCGCTTGAGGACAAACCTCATCCGCTCACCCTCACCACCAACCTCCTCATCCGAGTGTCGCGTTCCACCGAGAACCACAACATCAGCAATTATCCCAGCTGCACGTCATAATACAAATCGCTTCAAGCACGGTATTAAGGTAACCTACACGCCTTTAGATACCCACGTGCTCAACGCACGTACACCTTAGCCATATAACAACTATGTAATCTCGCACTTATATTAGCATATTGTCATTTAGAATTTTTTTTTCTCTCCAAAAATTATCATTAAGTAATACTCTTTAATCTGCCAATTACAAATATACATATATATTCAACAGTTAATACTATTACATAATATCATATTCATATGCATTCTTCTAGTTAAGTAATTCTTGTTTAAACAAATAGCTCTTACATGTTTAAAATTCAATATTTACATAGAACTTATACATTTTTATCAATGTAACCTATTTTACTGCTGTAAATTTTTTTATGACATTTTATTACTATTTTATGTATATACATATTTTTATGATTTTACATATGTAATCCCATTATACTGTATAACCGTTGACATACTATATCCCCCCTCCCATATCTAAGCATAACATATTACCCTTAGTTACTATATACCTATTATTCATATTTTAACAGCTTTTTTTTCTTAGATTACAAATCAAACCTAACTATTAACTAATACATACTAACTATTAACTAATACATGACTTAACAACATGGCCTTTGCCACCAGATCCAAACTAAAACAAAGTTTACATAGCGTCTTCTCAAAGTCTAGAGAAGAAAAACAACAACATGACATATCCAGTGACAAAGAGGAAATACACACAGAAGACTTAATTGGCAATGACAAACCAGACCATTTTTACCTATATCCACAGGTTGACAATACCTCTAAACAGTTAACCAATGACCAGTTAAATAATCCTGACAAAACTAATCCTAATGCAGATACCCCAATAGCCCCCCTTTATGAGAACGATGTCTTACCTTTTTTCAACCAGCTTTCTCAAGTAGACACCTCCAACCCATCTCAACCACAACAACCCACCCAACCAACTCCTCATGTTGCTCCTCCTAATATCATGCCTTCCAACCAGCTTCCTCAAGTAGAGCCCTTTCACTCCTCACAATCACAACCACCCATTCCTCCCATCCAACCAAATATGCAAACAAAACCTCCTATAAACCATAATCCATCCAACCCCCATATCCCAACACATAATAACCCCCCTCCCATTCAGCAGCAGTACCAAACCTTCCCCTTTCCTTCCCCCCATACCCCACCTGTTCAAACCCACTCCACACCATACCACCAACCACCACCTAACCTTCCCCCAAACCCACAATATTATCCTTACCCACAACCTCAACCAACAATAATTAACAACTATCAAACCATAACCCCCCTCACAGAAATCCCAACCTTTTCCCAAGATAGTGGACTATCCATTACAGATTTCTTGACAGCATGTGACCTGTTCTTCTCCAAGAACCCCCAATACTCGGAGACAGATAAAATAAATTTGTGCCGTCAGAAAATAAACCCATCTGACATTTGCCGTTCAAAGGCAAGGATGCTAGACAGCTTAGTTGCATGTGGAATCACATATCAGGAATATAAACGCCACCTTCTTAAGGTCTTTCATAACAAACAACCTAATAACATTTCCTTCCTCATCACCTTCCTAAATAACACTAGAGTCCAACCACATTCCATTACTAATATAATGGATTTTGTTGCAAACGGAATGAAAGAGGTCAGAGAAGACCTAGAGAATAACTCTCCTTGGACTCACACTGACCAATTTGGTCAAAATGTAATGCCAACAAAACACTTACTAACATTCCTTGAAATAGCTTCCTATCTCTCCCAACTCCCTCCCAAGTGTTTAAAGGAAGCCTCCAAAAGGGAACTAGACACTAGAAATCCTCTAGCTTATACCTATATCTTAGATATCATGAATGCTTGCAATGTATCCTTAGATACCCCCAACCATCTCCCCAGACTAAATAGCCTTCACTCACAGCAACCCCCTCCCACCAATCAAGGACAACCTTCTAAGTGGTGCTCCTACCATTCATCAAACAGTCACAACACAAAAGACTGCATACAGCAACAACAATACCCGCAGGTACAACACCACCCTATCCCTTGCTCAGTTCATGGAACCATTTCCCACACCGATGCCCAGTGTTGGACACAGCAAAAACAACACACGCAGGTACAACACCACCCTATTCCTTGCTCAGTGCATGCTACTACCTCACATTCGAATGCTCATTGTCAAGTTCAGAATCAAAACAAACAAGTTCCACCCCCCTTTAAACACCCACTCCTATCTACACCAACACATCCAATCAAATACTGCAACCTACACCAAACATCAACTCACTCCAACAAAGAGTGTTACCTACAGAAAACACAACAACAACCGCATCAGAGAACTAACAAACCATTCACCACCCCTCGACAAACAGCTCCCTCCCACACGACAAGCAATACTCAACAACGATTGGGGGAACGTGTACCAGCCTCACGCACCAAACCACCATAGGAATATCTCATACACAACACAAATACCTCACCCTAGAAGTGAGTCTAGGTCAACTTAAAGTTGACATGATGGTTGATACAGGAACAAACCTGAACATCATCCCAAGAGCTCTGTATGAAGCATTAAATGACCCACCCCAAATTCAATTTTCCAATATGGAAGGACTCCTAATAGAAGGGAGCACAATTTCTCTACACGACACCATAGACTTAAACATTGAAGTCAATAATTGTAAGGTAGGTCTCACACCTTTCCACATAGCTGATGAATGGAGTCTTGATCAACAAGGTATAATAGGACTAAACTCATTGAGGATTTGGAAAACTAAGATAGACTTTGAGACTAACAAAATCTCCTTCCGAGATGTAAATAATGAGTCAACAGTTCCTGAGACACCCGACTCAGACACACAACATCTCTCATGTCTACCTTCAATACTCCCAATCCCACTAACAGCTATTCCTTCCGACCACCCCCTTATGTCACCTCAAAGGCACTGATGTCTAACACAGTCATCATACCCCCTAGACATTCAATAACAGTCCCACTATACATACCCGGTGCAATAGACCATCAGGACGTCATAATCGACTCAGACACGTCCAGGATTAACAACATAACCATTGAGTCCTCCTGGGACACAATATCAGAAAATAAACATACACTAGCTATGTTAACAAACATGTCAGACCAACACCGTAAAATCAGGAAGAATACAAACATCTGCGCAGTCCATCTTGTAACGTAATATTAGATATTACGTCATATGTGTAATTATGTTATAGAATTGTGTTCCTTTGTATTACATAACTATGTTCATATTTCTTGTCTATGTATGTATTGTAACAATGTTAAGCAGTAACGCCCGTCCATTATATGTAATCTCGCCTACGTGCGGAGAGGTGCGCACTCTTGTAGAACAAACAGACAAGCGAAATCCTGAATAGTTCGGAGCGCACAGATTTGACAGTTACTAAATAAATAGATTGTTCAAGCGAGTCGAGGGTCCTAAAAACTACCCATGTTGACGTGTTAACTTACCCTCCTCCCCTCCTTTCACTCACTCGCACACTCACCCGGAAGTATTCAGTTTCCGGTCCAATGGTATATAAGCGGTTGACACCGCTCATTCCTTGTCATATTCCCACATATTGATCTCTTGATAAAAACTAGAAGGTTTAGATTCATGAGACGATTGGTGTGAAGTGATCACCCTTTTTGCCTACATTACGTGTCTGATATACATTGCATTACTTTACTTATATTTGTACTTATTACTTATTTTGATGCATGTTCCTGATCTCTGTGTACTTAGATAGTACCATATTGTATACGTATCTTGTGTTTCTTATTTGAACGATAATTTCCATATTCTCATAATCATGTACGGTCCCATTGACCCTACTGCCCATTCTCTTTTGTGTTGATTGCCTGTAAATATTTTCCATTAATAATTTCGTTTACTAGTTTTATCGCTAGTTTAATATTCCTTTCCTGGAATCTTCTTTGTTACCTTTACTTCTAGTCTTACGAATTATCTAGGCCCTGACCAGGTAGTTCAGTCCTACAGTGGCTTCTAGAAGTGCGCTGGTTCTTAAGCACTTAGACGTTATACGTAACGTCTCTTCACATACCAGCAGCTCGTAACAAAGTGGCGACCCTTGCCAAGGATATTGGATCAGGTATTTAACACATTCTTATAGAGATGGATGATATAGTTCAAGAATTCGTTCAAAATCCCAAGGTAAGTTTCTTAAAGAAACAAACTAAAGACACTTTGATAGAAATAGGCAAGCACTTTGGAGTAGACATTGATACAAGTTTACGAAAGAAAAAAATACTTCAGGAACTTGTTGAAAATCTGATCGAAGATGAGATATTATCTCCAGAAGAGATTACAGCTATACAAATTCCTTCAAATAGGTTAGAAATGGAGGCACGACTAACCGAACTTAAGATTAAGGAGATTGAATTAAAGGTCAGGAGAGTAGATAAAGAGGAGGAAACTAAACTGAAACAAATGCAAATTGAGGCAGAATTTAAAGCTAAAGAGGAGGAAACTAAACTGAAACAAATGCAAATTGAGGCAGAATTTAAAGCTAAAGAGGAGGAAACTAAACTGAAACAAATGCAAATTGAGGCGGAATTTAGAGCTAGAGAAGAGGAAGCTAAAGCGAAACAAGTAGCTAAAGAGGAGGAAACTAAACTGAAACAAATGCAAATTGAGGCAGAATTTAAAGCTAGAGAAGACGAAACTAAAGTCAAATTGGCAGAGTTAGAATTAAAGAAGGCAGAAGTAGAAGCTAGGATTGTTGATAGACAACCCGTAGTTCAGGAAGGTCGTATAGATATTTCCAAGTATGTAAAACTTTTACCCATATTTTCAGAGGGAGAGCCAGAAATTTTCTTTCTTCAGTGGGAAAAATTGGCGCAACAGTTACAAATCCCTAAAGAAAATTGGCCATTAATCATTCAAACACAATTTAAGGGTAAGGCTCAGCAAATTTATACTTCTCTTTCAGAAGCAGAAAGCGAGTATGATAATATGAAAGCTTGTATTTTAAAAGCTTATGAACTAATACCAGAGGCCTATAGACAGAAATTCCGTAATTATAGGAAGACACCTCAGTTAACATACGTAGAATATGCGGCTCAACAAGAGAGGTTATTCAATAGGTGGTGTTTGGCTAGTGAAACGGACACCTTAGATAGACTTAAACAGTTGATTTTATTGGAGCAGTTTAAGAATACCTTAGAGACGGATCTTAGGATTTTTATAGATGATCATGTTCCCGAAACTTTAACTAAAGCTGCTGTATTGGCTGATGAGTTCACACTAAATCATAAACCTAAGTCAAGACAAATGGAATCCCAAAAGTCAAAGTCATATATTCCAGATTCAACAAAATACTCTGATCCTTGGTCCCCAAAGAAACACTTTGAAAATCAGTCTAGCCCATCACATTTCAGTTACAGGTCTGATTTCAATCAATATCCTCCAAACCAACCTTGGCAAAGAATGGAAAGGTTTAAGACTAATCCCCCTGTAACTTGTTCATATTGTAAACAGGTTGGCCATCACATTTCTAATTGCAGAAAGAGACTGACACCCTCATTCTCCAATAAGACACCAACTCTTGTAAGTAATATAAAATCAGATGATTCAAAATCCTCTATTCAGGATAAACTACCAAAGAAGCCGGTATTGTCAAGTAATGTAGAACCCCCCTCATCAAATCATGATCCTTGTTTCAAACCATTTGTATCTTCAGGAACTATATCTCATAGTAGTAGTTCACAACAATATCCTATTTCCATACTCCGAGACACAGGAGCCAAGCAAAGTCTGATTTTAAATTCTGTCTTGCAGAATCTGGGTGAGTCATATACAGGTTATGATATATTGATAGAAGGAGTTGGAGGAATTGTAAAATGTCCATTACATAATGTTTTCTTGCGGTCTGATTTAACAACCGGAATGGTTAAAGTAGCAGTAGTAGACTCTCTTCCCATAGTAGGAATATCCTTATTGTTGGCCAATGACATCGCTGGAAGCAAAGTCATTTCTCCCTTAATAACAAATAACCCTAAGACCTCAGTAGAACCTTCAGATAACTTACAGTTGTTTCCCGCTTGTGCTGTAACCAGATCTCAGTACAAGAAATCTGAAGAGGAGACCTATAATTTAGAATCCCTATTCTCCCAAACTGACCCATCTTCTTCTTCACCAGTTTCTCTATCTAGAGCAGAATTAATCAAAGAACAGAAGTCAGATCCTTCTCTTAAAAATTTGTACGAGATTGTTTCATCTCCAGAAGAAGTTGAAAATATGTCACGAGGTTTCTATATAGAAAACGGAGTCCTAATGCGAAAATGGAGAGCATCCACCGCAACCGCTGACCAGCCATGGCAAGTAAGGAATCAAATAGTCCTCCCTCTTGGTTTCAGGAATAATGTTCTAAGATTGGCTCATGATACTCCCTTAGCAGGTCACTTAGGGGTAAGAAAGACCTTGTTCAACATAACCCAACATTTCCATTGGCCCACGGTTGTCAAAGATGTTGCCCAATATTGTAAAACATGTCATACATGTCAACTTGTAGGTAAGCCCAACCAGAAAATTGTAGAAGCTCCACTCCATCCCATTCCTGTAATGGAAGAGCCATTTAAAAAAGTTCTTATTGACTGTGTAGGACCTTTACCTCCTTCAAGTAAAGGAAATCAGTACATTCTCACAATCATGTGTATGAGCACTCGTTTTCCAGAAGCAATTCCTTTGAAAAATATTAAAGCTCAAAACATAATCAGAGAAATGTTGAAATATTTCACTATGGTAGGATTTCCTAAGAACATTCAAAGTGATCAAGGAAGTAATTTTCTTTCCAACAAGTTTAGAGAAACTCTTGTAACACTAGGTATAAATCATGTAACTTCCTCCGCCTATCATCCTCAATCACAAGGTGCTCTAGAGCGCTTTCACAAAACGCTCAAGACAATGTTAAGAATCTTCTGTGCTGAGAACACTCGAAATTGGGAAGACGGACTCCCCTTTTTGTTGTTCGCCACCCGAACAACAATTCAAGAAAGCCTTGGATTCAGCCCGTCAGAATTAGTCTTCGGTCATGAAGTCCGTGGTCCCCTAAAGATACTTCATGAACAATGGATGAAAGAAGAACCACCTGTTCCTTCTTTGAAATACGTGTCCCAGGTCACCGAGAAGTTGTTAGAAGCTTGGAAGTTGGCAAGAGAGAACTTGGCGAATGCTCAACGAGAAATGAAAGGTCGGTATGATAAAAATTCTAAACTTAGAACTTTCTCTCCAGGAGATCAAGTGTTACTTTATCTTCCCATACCAGGAGATCCATTGCAGGCTAAATACAAAGGACCCTATGAAGTCTTGTCCAGAGCCAGTGATCTCAACTACATAATCAAAACTCCAGACAGAAGAAAGAGTTCCCGTCTCTGTCACATAAATACCTTAAAACCTTATCATTCCAGAGATCCAATTCCAGCTTGCAGCTCTACCACAATAAAATCGGAAGAGCCTCCTGATAACCTGCCTAATCCTCCTGAGATTCCCTTGGAAAACTCCCAGATACTACAAAATCCTCACTTATCTGAGAAACAAGATGTAGCAGAACCATTGACTGACCTGTTGAGAAAAGACCACGACTTCGTGTGGACACCTACCTGTGAGACGGCCTTCAAAAACCTGAAGTCCCTTCTCACTAACGCACCAGTTCTAAGGGCACCCGATTTCCAACGACCCTTTCTTCTGCAAGTCGACGCCAGCGACACCGGTATCGGTGCCGCCCTCTTGCAAGAACACAATGAAGTTCTTCACGCTATCACCTACTACAGCAAGAAGCTGTCCCCTGCGCAGAAGAACTACTCCATACTTTCTAGAACGTAGCTTTTCAACAGAAAGTGAAAAGCTTTCCCAAACGGTGGAGGTGTAACGTAATATTAGATATTACGTCATATGTGTAATTATGTTATAGAATTGTGTTCCTTTGTATTACATAACTATGTTCATATTTCTTGTCTATGTATGTATTGTAACAATGTTAAGCAGTAACGCCCGTCCATTATATGTAATCTCGCCTACGTGCGGAGAGGTGCGCACTCTTGTAGAACAAACAGACAAGCGAAATCCTGAATAGTTCGGAGCGCACAGATTTGACAGTTACTAAATAAATAGATTGTTCAAGCGAGTCGAGGGTCCTAAAAACTACCCATGTTGACGTGTTAACTTACCCTCCTCCCCTCCTTTCACTCACTCGCACACTCACCCGGAAGTATTCAGTTTCCGGTCCAATGGTATATAAGCGGTTGACACCGCTCATTCCTTGTCATATTCCCACATATTGATCTCTTGATAAAAACTAGAAGGTTTAGATTCATGAGACGATTGGTGTGAAGTGATCACCCTTTTTGCCTACATTACGTGTCTGATATACATTGCATTACTTTACTTATATTTGTACTTATTACTTATTTTGATGCATGTTCCTGATCTCTGTGTACTTAGATAGTACCATATTGTATACGTATCTTGTGTTTCTTATTTGAACGATAATTTCCATATTCTCATAATCATGTACGGTCCCATTGACCCTACTGCCCATTCTCTTTTGTGTTGATTGCCTGTAAATATTTTCCATTAATAATTTCGTTTACTAGTTTTATCGCTAGTTTAATATTCCTTTCCTGGAATCTTCTTTGTTACCTTTACTTCTAGTCTTACGAATTATCTAGGCCCTGACCAGATAGTTCAGTCCTACAGTGGCTTCTAGAAGTGCGCTGGTTCTTAAGCACTTAGACGTTATACGTAACGTCTCTTCACATACCAGCAGCTCGTAACAATCTCCATAATTCCCCTATCCAGGAACCACTGCCGCAACACATCAACCAAGTAAGACCAACACAACCCCTCCCCCCTATTCCCCCAGACCAAATCACGACATCAGCTGACGGAGAAAGTCATAACGAGCTATTAGCTCTCCTACAGAGGAATAGATCAGCTGTCGCCTTAGAAGGCGAACCACTAGGCAAATGTGATATAATCAAACATCACATCCAAATTCCCCCAAACACCACCCCTTCATACACCCCCGCTTACCGCATACCCCACAGTAGGAAATCCCAAGTCAATGATAGTGTACAAGAGATGATACACCAAGGCGTAATTTCCCATTCAGACTCCCCATGGAACAGTCCCCTCTTTTTGGTCCCTAAAAAAAGACGGAACCTTACGCCCTGTTGTTGACTTCAGGAAAGTAAACAACCTAACTCAATCTGACCCACACCCCCTCCCCGCCATGCAAGATGTACTACAATGTATTGGCAACGGGAACACAGTTTTTTCCACAATAGACCTCAAGTCAGCCTTCTGGCAGGTCGAACTAACAGAGGAATCAAAACCCGTAACTGCATTCTCCACTGATAAGGGACACTTTCATTTCGAACGTATGCCCTTTGGCCTTAAGAATGCCCCCTCAACCCAACAAAGGTTGATGACCCGCATTTTCAGTGACATGATAGGAATCTCATTATTCGTCTATTTAGACGACCTCATTATATATAGTCCACAGAAAGAGACCACCTTAACACTTTAGAGATTGTCATCAAACGTCTCAAACATACGGGATTAAAGATTCAATTAAAGAAATGTAGATTCCTCATGAAGGAACTCATCTTCCTAGGCCATAAAGTGGATGCAAAAGGGATTCACACAACCACAGATAAAATAGATACAATAAACAATTTCCCAACCCCCAGAAACGCTAACGAAACAAGAAGTTTCATTGGGTTAGCCTCCTATTACAGACACTTCATAAGAAACTTTGCTGATATTGCTTCTCCTCTGACCAAATTCACAAGGAAAGGCGAGCCATTTCAATGGTCAGAAACAGAACAGCAAAGTTTCGACACTCTCAAACACACACTCACCACAGCCCCTGTACTAGTTTTCCCTGACATGAAGAAAGAATTCTTTCTTTACACAGACGCCTCCTCTAAAGGAATAGGCGCAGTCCTACAACAGAAAGATGACAATGGCAAAGAACACGCCATAGCCTACGCAAGTAGAGTCTTAAGCAAAACTGAAAATAACTACTCAACTACACACAAAGAAGGACTTGCAATCATATGGGCACTAAAACACTTTAAATACCTCATTTTAGGCTACAAGATTACCATACTAACAGACCACCAACCCCTAGTCTATCTTTTTAACTCCAAAGACTTACATGGGAGAGTTGCTAGATGGAAAACAACTCTCCTTGATTACGATCCCATGATCATATACTTAGCTGGGAAAGCTAACGTAGTGGCAGACTGCTTGAGCAGACAAACTCACATCACCCCCATAACCCAAACCACATGCATACCTATGCAAGAACTCAGAGATGAAACTGACAGAGACCCAACATGGTCTCCAATAAAACAGCATCTCATTTCACAAACCCCCTTACACTCCCGACCACCTGTCCCTATTAAGGAACTCAATTTGGTCGACGGAGTCATAAGGAGAACCATTAATACAAGAGAGGTTACTGTTATCCCCAGAGCCCTAGTCCCCAAGCTCCTACACATATTGCACGACAGTGCAATGGGAGGTCACTCGGGCAGAGATAAGACACTAAACACTGCTAGACACACATACTACTGGCCTTACATGAAAAGAGATATAACCACACACATAGATTCTTGTGTAACTTGCAACCAATTCAGAGGCCCTAACCTGAGGCAAATCAACATAAAAGATATCCCACTCCCTGCTGAGCCATGGGAAACACTTGGCATTGACCTACTGAAAATGCCAACGAGCCATCAAGGTTCCAATTATGTACTCACAGCAGTTGATTATTTCTCTAAATACACAATCTTAATACCACTCCAGGACAAAACAGCAGAGACTGTAGCCAAAACCCTGGTCAACAATATCTTTTGTAGATACAACATACCACACACAATGTTATCTGACAATGGCTCAGAATTCAAAAATGAGGTGATGCGCGAAATAGCACACCTCTACAACATTGACCAAACATTTGCCACTGCATACCACCCCCAGGGAAACGGTCTGACTGAGCGAACAAATCGCAAGGTCCTAGAGATTCTCAGACCATTGGTCAATGACCTCATGGACAGTTGGGAAGATTGGCTACCACAGGTACAAGCCAGTATCAATAGCACAGTCAATTCCGCAACAAAGATGTCCCCACATGAAATCATTTTCGGCCAACCAATGCGCCTACCCTACCAAATATTCAACCAACCACCCCCACCCTTATACAACCTAGATAACCTCGCACACTGCATCAAAAGAGGTATGCAAACAATTTACAAAATAGTTAGAGCAAACCTGAAAGAAGCCCAGGAAAAGACAAAGACAAAACAACACAAACGGTCAATTCCACTTGACATAGCACCTGGCGACACAGTCATGGTAAAAGACACAGGTAGAACAAACAAACTCAAACCCAAATTCCTAGGCCCCTTCATAGTCAAAAGTTCACTCCCTAACAATGTTTTCCTACTAACAGATCCTTCCGATCACACCACCTTCACCATACATGGAGAGAAGTTGAGAAAGGTCAAACTGAACCTCGACCCAATCTCACCTCCCATCCACAACCCACCTATCACAGACACACACCAATCACCAAAACGCAAGTCTCATCCCATGACTCTGCGTCGACGCAACTAAACATGCACTCTAGCTCTCGCCCCTGAAGATGCAGGACGTCATGTATCTATCAGTGGAGGTTAAAATGGCCCATTTCCAATAAGAACTCTTTTCCACATATCTATCAAAACTTCTCTACTTCCTTCCGACCAATATAACCTTAGCGAGAGTCAGATAAACATATCCTCAATCACTGAGACATAACCTTCATCCTCCAAAAGTAAATACATCATTAATTACCCACCTTAAACATCGACTACTTTTGACATGGACTCATTCAACTTACATCATAGGATTCTTCCATATACCTCCACAGCCCTTTCCCTCTTAATCATTCTCTTTATACTAATAATAATAATCATATTCTGTTGCATGAAGTAACACCTTCCAAAACCTTTCCACCTCCATACCCAAATTGTTGTAAACCTAGATTAAGTTTATTCTTGTGTCTCACCCAATATCTTAAATACCATAAACATTCTTACAGAAACTATATATCCATACTATGAAATAAAACAAGTGCAATGTGACACACCAAACTGACCATAGAACAGTGTTTAGAAAATAACACCCCCAACAGTGATAGTGTTAAACCATAAAAACCATAACATTTTGGAAAGTGAATTAAATAGTGTATGTGGAATCCAATATAACATGTAATCTGGTGAGACACAACGTTACACTTCTGAGACACAACATCGCTACCCCTTAATTACAGTTCATGATCCCCCTTGGGACCTCAGATTCACTTCAACAACACCCCCCCATCTGCACATTTTTAATCCCACAGGATTTTGTGTCTCTGAATTTTTTTTCTCGATGTATTACCCATATAAATACTTTTGTAAACCATGTACCCTAGGTGCCGGGAGCCACCTAACCCCAGGGGGAGAGCGATATGTATACGCCACCATATACATGATGAGTAATATCACTCGCTCACACCGCTCACTCACTCCCTCACTCACTCACCCACTCAATGTCCGGCCCTTCTAGCTGACTAAGAACTAAGTCAGCAACCTTCGGGTCTGCAACAACAACTCGACCACCAAACAGACATACGAACGCACATGAACATCTGAGTAACCAAACAAACACAAAACACAAATTAAGTATATTGACGATCCCCCCTGGATATATATATATATACATATTTAGTTATTAAGTAAATCACACCCTGTAATCCCAGGATACTAACCTTAGGAGATGACCGTGATCTTGCTCAAATAAAACACTAAAGATTATGCGAGCATGACGCGTCATAAATGCTGAGATTATCACTTCCGGCGAATGACCACCAGGAGAGGTGGCCGGAGAGACCAGTTTGGGACGATGACAGGTGTTGTGCAACAAGAAGTGGTGTGATAAACAGTTATACATATGTAACCACATTAATGTATCGTTCTGTTTAACAGTTGACAGTGTATATACCATAACTGGAAAACCTGAAGCTTTGAATAAAATGGTATAAACTTAATACGAATCTACATATACCAATACCCCGTACCTA
>NC_134805.1:1175000-1177500 GCF_046742065.1 Oratosquilla oratoria
AGATATCACGAATGTCTCAATGATTAAGATTGAAATATAACAACCTCGCAGTTTTTATTGTTCCACCATGTCGTAGTTGTAACTTGCTACCTTATATTTAAGATTAGTATTTCACCCAAGCGTTACCTAAATTTGTTTCACAACAGTTCAAACCCCCCAACCCTGCGCGCTTGCCACTTCTCGTATAGGCTAGATAACTAGGCTAGTTGATTAGGACTAGTTAGGATCATATAATCCCCTCTCACGACTAGTGACTATCTCAAAGGACTATTAGAGATGATTCAACTCCTACATACACGTACGGGTATAGCCGGAGTCACGCCCGCACCCCACGTTGGGCATCGGACAGTTAGTCTCGGGTTCTTACAAGATGAACAATGCAAGAGTGATTCTACTGTCACGGAAAACTATTGAATTGAGACTAGTGTCGCCTCGACCAGGAACGTGCTTGGTCTGTCGCGACGAGTTTCGTCGTCTGCGATTATAACTCTTGATCCTTGTGTCGACCCGTTCGGTAGTACGCCGTGAAAGGGACATCTACGAATGCACATGGCCAGAGGGCGGCGGGAATCATGGCCGACCTCGTCGGCGGAACACCTTGAGCTGAGTCTATTTCCGCCGGCAGCAGCTGCATCCTACATGAATGAGGATCGCTCTTCATTGGAAGACGAGCGTATGTACTACAGTTTCCATGGATAGATTCCCGGAGGCATTAAGGTATTTGTAGAAATTTTAGTTAGGATTCAAAGCGCGCAGGGCTAGCTTGGTAGAACATGCAAATCATAGGTGGAATTAATGTTCAAATATTTACATTCAAGTTATGTGTTCTTATGTAATTAATGTTCAAATATTTACATTCAAGTTATGTGTTCTTGTGTAATTAATGTTCAAATATTTACATTCAAGTTATGTGTTCTTGTGTAATTAATGTTCAAATATTTACATCCAAGTTATGAAGTTATGTGTTCTTGTGTAATTAATGTTCAAATATTTCCATTCAAGTTGTGTGTTCTTGTGAATCAATGTTCAATTATCATCAACGTTCAAGTTGTGTGTTCTTGTGAGTTAATGTTCAATTACTTGCATTTAAGTTGTGTGTTCAATGTCAAATTATTTGCATTCAAGTTGTGTGTGTATCGTAGAATTAAGGATATTAAGATATGTGCATCATGTTTTATTTGATTAGCCTAGGGTTGTGATTTACAACATGAGTTGATTCTATATCCTTTTTCAAGTTTTGAAATATAGACACACCCGCATTGAAGGGAACGAGCGTGGTCCCGGTCGGTGACTCAAATCTCCTGGACCTTGGTTCCCACTGTAACTATCCCCCTTCACCCATTCCTCAAGGTATGAGGATTCTCACACCCCTACATCTACAACCTCTCCTCTCCACTGTCCAGGGATTTTAGGACAGCTAAGTTGGCAGATTACAGGTCCAAATCAAACTTTTTTTCAAAGCCATTTGTTTGGAGTGCTGTTGATAAGACATCAGCATCTTGTTGGTGGAACGGGATCTGTTGCTCAACTCAGCTGTCCCGTGTTGCCTCAAACATCCTGCAACTGCCCCCCATCTAGTGCATCTGTCGAACGATCCTTTAGCAGACATGCATTGGTACATTCTGCGAGGAGGAATCGTTTGACCACCGACAGAGCTGCCAAGTTGGTGTTTATTGGGCAAAACTTGGCACTGGGCAATATGGGCGATGCCCATGAATATCCTCGCCATGCAGCTCATACCAGAAATCCACCACCACCACAGCCATCAACCAGCAGGGATTCTACTGCTTCAAGCACCATCCCCACTTTCCAGCTTGAGTCGGACGACTCGGACCATTCTGAAGCAGATTCTGAGGACTCAATTGATGATCTGCCTAGCCCCGGCCCTAGAGCCATGATTTCATCTAATATAGAGGAGCCTGAGAAGGAGCGGCAGGAGCCACATGACATGGAGTCATGTAGTAAAGAAAATTTGTAGTGTTCACAACCCCTAAAGATTGTGCTAAGACTAGAGTGGATTTTAAAGGACTATGATTTATATGCATGGAGGAAACCATTTATAGCAGTCCATCAAACACATGTACAGCACATGGCTATATTGTATAAAGGCACATAGACTGATCAATGCTTGTTTGTTTTCAGGTTGATGACATTACTGGTGTATGCAGACACAATATATCAGCAAATAGCTTCATGCTTGTTTAGATTTTGTAAGGTTGCTATATTGGCCCATATACAGCATCTACACTTGTTGCAGCATCTGACAAAAAAGTCAATTACTTATGCTTATTTTTATAGTGTCTGAAGATAGGTACACATATGTGGAGGGATGAATCAAGTACTTACACCTGTTTTTATATACTCAATATTAATATCTGAGCAACTTTGGCAGTGTAGAAAAAAACATGTTTAAAAAAGACATTTTCTCTGCATCACTACACACAATTATTTGACACCAATTTTGAACAAATCATAGCTTATGAGCTGACAAGAGAGATGC
>NC_134805.1:1182500-1187500 GCF_046742065.1 Oratosquilla oratoria
CTTTTGGTCTCTTACCACTTTGTTGTCCGATGTGTGCCAACGCGTCTCTGAGTATACATAATAACTATTTCTTCCTTGATATTCGATCGTTTTAACTATTAATTTTCTTTGTATTTCTAGTTTTTTGTATGGCAAAGATCGTAGTTGTGCTTTGGTAGAAGTAGATATTTAGCGTCTATTTAGAACTGCAATCGATGATATAATTAAATATACTGGCTGTGTGTTACTCACATCTGATAGTTCTTTATCTCTCTAACTTCTTTCTAATTCTCCATCTCGTGGGTAGCTCATCTAATTGTCTGTAGCCCTTCCTGCACAACTGTCAGGTGTAATGACGCTTTGGTGCCTTAAAAGTGCATACATACATACATACATATATATATATATATATATGTATATATATATATATATGTGTATATATATATATATATGTGTGTGTGTGTGTATGTATGTATATTCATATAAATACATACATATATACATATACATATACATATACATATACATAAACATATGCATATATATATACTGTACATACATAAATATATATATATATATATACATATATTCATATATATACACATATATATATGTATATATATGTATATAAATATATATTTATATGAATACACACACACACACACACACACACACACACACACACACACACACACACACACACACACACACACACACACACACACACACACATATATATATATATATATAGATATATATATATATATATATATATATATATATATATATATATATATATATATATATATATATATATATATATACATGCAGACAAACCACTGGGAAAATGAAAGAGATGAGACCGAGCGCTTTCGTCTATTCAGACATTTTCAAGGTATAGATACATAAAAGAGAAGGTTAAGGTGGATCTCTCCCAGTGCCATATTGGCTCAAGTGTCCGGACATTTGGTTTACAATTTTTGTTATGATAAATTCATCCAATTTGTATACAATTTTTATACAAATTGGATGAATTTATCATAACAAAAATTGTAAACCAAATGTCCGGACACTTGAGCCAATATGGCACTGGGAGAGATCCACCTTAACCTTCTGAGTATATATACTTGTCTCTTTTATGTATCTATACCTTGAAAATGTCTGAATAGACGAAAGCGCTCGGTCTCATCTCTTTCATTTTCCCAGTGGTTTGTCTGCATACTAGTATCACGCGTTCAAGTGATTTCTTCTGCATATATATATACATATATATATCATACATAATGGTGATATCCCCCGAACCAAAGTCATTTAAATTGTGTACCACAAATTCCCGATTAAAATTCTCATACCCATTATCCAAAGGCCAAAGCAGAGTAGGGATTCTGGACAACCAAGCCTTAAAGAGTGGTAGAGTTGTGATCGAAACACCGCAAATTAGTGCACTCCCACTTCACCGATCACTCCCCTCTGGCGCCAGTCACAATCACCCACGTACCCCTGGTGATACTGCAAATTGGTAAAATCCATCTAGCCCCTTTTCCCTTCCCTCCCACCCTCTACCCATCCTGACTGTGGCGACAGAGTTGAAGACTGCCACCGAAGACTTGTAACCGCCTGGTCCATGCAATCACTCTCTGACGATCACCCTCCTGGCGCCGACTATGTCCTGCAGCTGGCGGGAGGTGAAGGCCGCCACCAGCTTGTTCTCCCCAACTTCACGAGGGCGGAATTGTTGAGTGAAGTTGAAGGTCTCCTGTGGGCGAACGTCCCTGCGAGAGAGATGGGAGAATTGTTAGTGTGCGAGATCACAAACATCTGAGGGGCAGGAGGCGTATTAATTTTAATCTGAGAAAGGAGGATCCTGGGACTTAGCCCTCTCCCCTCGGCATAGCTAGAAAAAAGTGTACTAGGGGACTTGGGGGTCAAATTATGTGGAGACTGTGAGGACGTGATAGGCTTGGGAGGTTACAGTCCTTTTCAGCTAAGCGAGTAAGGACCTCTCGAGGTGGCTCAGAAGTTACTCGTAACAAGAGCCCTAAAGGATAAGGGTACGATTTTATTAACCGGAGATGAGACCCCTGGGCTAAATAGAAGAAACTAATAGGTAAAGGCTGCCTCTTGAAGGTGAGGAAAGTAAATAATAGTCAAAGAGGAGTAGAGTGAAGGAGTGGGGAAGAGAGGATAGGGGAGTGGGTGCCTCCTAATAAGCAAAGGAAGATATATTTTTTTCTAATGATTGATTCTTTGTATGTTAGCTACTCTGTCCTTTCTGGAATGGTGATACCCGTATTCTTTGTCTGGCTTTGTGTGTGTGTACATATATGTATGTGTGTGTATGTGTATTTGAGTATATGTGTATAGGTATGTGTGTGTATGAGTGTGTGTGTGTGTGTGTGTGTGTGTGTGTGTGTATGTTGTAACCCTTGTCCACACTAACTTCTCGTATGAATTACGCAAGTCTGGTTACGTTTCTTGAAAGAGGTCGATGCTTTGTTAGACTGGGCTGAGTTTATTGTCTGCACCAGTGGCATAATTTATTCATTTTGCTCAGACAGACGCCAGATGATTCTAATCAAATAGATGGATATTTTTCTGACTGAATGGGCTAAAATATACAGAATGTACTAATTAATGTTGTTTGTGTATGATTCTGATTATCGTCATATATAGGAATAGGGATGCTAGACTGAACAGGGTTTAGGAATAGAGGTGGAAGAAAGGAAGGGAACAGAGCGAGGGTCTGGAGAGTGATGAACAAAAGGGTAGAGGTAAAGGCGAGTGGTGGTAGTTTGGAGAGGTGGAAACAAGTAAGTTTCGTCGGAGATAACTTGTGTGGTCAAGGCGGAAGATGGGGAGGAAGGGGCCAAAACTGTACGAGGACAGGGCGCAGATGGTGAATAGTATCGCTCGATCATCACCGGGAGGTGATATTAAGGGTATGTTCTGGATCACACAGAAAAGATAAATGAATACATTGAAGAAATATATATATATATATATATATATATATATATATATATATATATACTGTATGTATACATATATATAATATGTGTATATATATATATGTATATATGTATATATACATATATGTATATATGTACATATATATGTATATATATATATATATATATATATGTAAATATGTATATGTATATAAAAATATATATGTATAAATGTAGATATGTACATATATATGTATAAATGTATATATATGTAAAGACAGACAAATATGGAGGTGAGGTGGCAAAATGAAACGTTAAGGCTAGAGTATGGAGCTTTATTTAGAACCAGACGTTTCGACCTCTTGGACCCACCTCAGTGGACTGAATACAGAATAAGAATCAAAGTCTGTCAACAGCTTACATTATGATCTGACGACCCTGCGTGACCTCATCCCGGTCTCGTTGTCCCCCTAACACTCGCCAACTGCCAGCTGTGCGGACGTTTGGGCCCAGGACACAAACCCCCTACGAGAATTTGTTGTTTTCTCTATGTCGCGTCCTGTCTCACCGATGTAAACTTTCTCACAACCTGTATAAGGAATTCTATAAACAATACTTTTTATTTTCTTGTGAATTCTCTATGTTTCTGGTAAACTCACCAATTCTCTTTCCCGCGGATGTTACTAAATTGGTTCTGGTGTCCTTTAAAAACTACTAATTATTGGTGCGTATCTAGAGTTAGGAACTGAAATAAATATTTTGTCCCTGCTGGTGTTGTTGTCTGTAGGTGTTGTGTTCCTTTCCATAATTTTGATGGGTTTGTTTTTAATTTCATAAGAAAGCCTAAAGGATACGCTAATTCTTGGAAGGATTTAAAGATACGGTTAAGCTCATCCTGTAAAAACTCTTTGCTACATATCCTTATTCTTAACATGAATCCGATTATTATCCCTGATTTGACTCTAGTACTGTGAGTTAATAAAATTAATGTAATTTTCTCTGTTTGTTGGTTTTCTGTATACTTTGAATTTTACAAGAAAATAAAAATGTTGTTTATAGAGTTCCTTGTACAGGTTGTGAGAAAGTTTACATCGGTGAGACGGGACGCGGCATGGGCAAAAGACTAGAAGAACACAAGAGTGATGTGAAACATCACAGAACATCAAATGTCCTAGTAGTTCATATCGATGAAGAAAATCATTTGCCAAACTGAAAAGAAGCCAACGTTCTACATAGGAAACTGGGAAAAAGAAAAGGAAAGCTTTGGAGGCGGCATACATTGCCACCGAGAAAACAAATTCTCGTAGGGGGTTTATGTCCTGGGTCCAAACGTCCGCACAGCTGGCAGTTGGCGAGTGCGGGGGCACAACGAGACCGGGATGAGGTCACGCAGGGTCGTCAGATCACAATGTAAGCTGTTGACGGACTTTGATTCTTATTCTGCATTCAGCCCACTGAGGAAGGCCCAAGAGGTCGAAACGTCTGTTTCTGAATAAAGCTCCATACTCTAGCCTTAACGTTTCATTTTGCCACCTCAACTCTATGTATATATATGTATATATATATATATATATATATATATATTATGTGTGTGTGTGTGTATGTATGTATATATATATATATATATATATATGTATATATATATGTATATGTATAATATATATATATATAATATATATATATATATGTATTTATATATATATATATGAACATATGTATATCTATATGAACATATATATATATGTATATATATATATATATATATATATATATATATATATATATATATATATGTATGCAATAAAAACACTAGGAGCGTGTGTTCACAAATGCGTAAGTAACCACTAGGAAAAGTAAACTAACGAAGCAGAGCGCTTTCGTATAATTACATCTTCAGTGCAGATACAAAGAAGGAATTATAAGATGAAGAAACAAGGTACAGAATATATTACATAGTGAAGAGGGCATTCGGAGAGGTAGTGGAAGAAGTACACGTGACGGACGTTTGGGCCGTCCTGGTAGCCAACAAGTATGGGACGTTTGGGCCGTCCTGGTAACCAACATGTATGGGAC
>NC_134805.1:1197500-1200000 GCF_046742065.1 Oratosquilla oratoria
AGGCTGATGAATTTAAGACGGAAGCCAGGAAAATCTTAAAGAAGACCAAGAAGGGAAAACAACTCCTAGGACTATTGGAAAAAGATCCCAGGCCCGCCCCCCATGATCAAGGGCCTCCCCAAGATCCATAAGCCCGGAATACCAGTGAAGCGCGCCTCATAGATTGGCCAAGTGTCTCGCAAAACCCCTATCTAGCCAACTTGGAGCTATTAGTGATGCGCACCTAAGAAACTCGTCAGATCTCATACAACGTCTCCAACTTCTAAATTTCAAGGGTAAGAAACTGGCCAGCTATGACGTTAAATCCCTCTACACCAACGTCAACACTGAAGGGGCCCTTAATGCTGTAAAACGGGCAATCAACAATATCAATGATGACGAGTTTCCAGTTAACTAACGTGATTACCTAAAGTTAGTGTCATTATGTGTCAACTTTGGAGCCTTCACATTTGAACACCAAGAATTCAAACAAATTAGAGGCTTGGCCATAGGGTCTTCTTTATCAGCGTTAATGGCGTCACTATATATGGAATGCTTGGAAGCAGATCACTTCAAGCGAATTATGGGAAGAGGAAGTTCCAGGTTCCGGTATGTGGATGACATACTGATCGTCATGCCAGATAACACACGGATAGATGATAAACTCCGAAGACTCAACAGTGTAGACAGCAGCATAGAATTGGCAGTAGAAATGGAGACTGACAAGAAATCAGTCAGCACACAGCGAATAATCAAAACGGGGACTAGTCATAGGATTTTTTCTAAGGGCAACCCGAATATGTAGTGCAGAATTTCTTGTAGACGAATATGAATATATCATCAAAGCGTTTAAGAAACTAAAATACCCGGGAGGATTGCTTTACATATTAAAAAGAAAAGCCGTTGAAAGTGCCACAAGAAAGAAAACAAGATATAATCACGATCGAATATATCTCGGTACCATTTAGAAAAAAAGCCAAGTTCATAGAAACTCTTTTGCGAACAACAGGCGTCATATTAGGGTTGTAGGGATGGCTGGAGTGGTAAAAATGCGACGCGTCGGAGAGAAAATTCTACGAGCACTCACAGCAGCAATCCTCTTCCCACAACAGCTAGATGCACACTAACGGCCATTTTGTGCTGCCACGTGACTCAGACTATCTTACACTACATACAGCCCGGCCATCACTTTTGTCTAATTCAATACTATCTCCTATGGGTATGGTTATAAAATAGGGAAAATTCTTGTCCTCCCACCCCACCCAGCTATCACTTTTGTCCGGTACTGTATATATATATATATATATATATATATATATATATATATATATATATATATATATATTCCTAAACAGAAATGTAGTAGCACATTTGTAAATGACACACAGGAACCCACAGTAGCCCACTGTAGCCCTCTTCAGGAAAGTACTTTCCTGAATAGGGCTACAGTTTATAGCCGAAATATAGGATTCTTCTTTATTAGAAGTTTATTCTTTCTCCGACTGTGGGTTCCTGTGTGTCATATATATATATATATATATATATATATATATATATATATATATATATATATATATAAATATATATACATATGGGTGTGTGTGTGTGTGTTTACCTAGTTGTATTTACCTAGTTGTATTTTGCGGGAAGGGGAGCTACGCTCGTGGTGTCCTGCCTTTGTATCTCGCAGTGTCTACTTTGCTCATAAACTTATGAATGGTTTTTGCGCACACTTTTTCATTGTCCAGTTTGTTCCAAGTGTCTACCACTCTATGTGGAAAACTGTTTTTCTTCAGATCTCTTCTGTAGCTATTTTTTTTTCTTTCCATGTCCTCTTGTGCTTCTCTTGTCCCGGTTTAACAAGTCCTCTCTATCGAGTACTTCTGTGCCCTTCATGGTTCTGTAGATAGTCAGTAGGTCACCTCTCTCTCTTTTTTGTTCCAGAGTCGGTAACTCCAATTTAGCCAATCTCTCCTCATATGAAAAGTTTGCAGGTGCCATTTTTGTTGTTGCTCTCTGGATTCTTTCTGTTTTCTTTATATTCTTTTTGGTACTGGGTGACCACAATTTCGCCACATATTCTAGTGTAGGCCTTATCAGTGTGACCAATATTTTTTTTAATAATTTCTTAGTCCAAATATGTAAATGCCACTTTTATTGATCTTAGCAAGTTGTAGGATTCTCTGACAATTTTGTTTATCTGTTTATCATAGTACAAGTCGTTTGAGATAATTAAACCCAAATCTTTTTTCAGATCTCTCCTTCTTTACCTCCTTGGTGTGTGTGTGTGTGTGGTAATACACACACACACACACACAAACACACACACACACACACACACACACACACACACACACACACACACACACACACACACACACACACACACACACACACACACACACACACACACACATATATATATATAAATACAAATATATATATATAAATATAAATATATATATATATATATATATATATATATATATGCAATAAAAACACCAGGAGCGTGTGTTCACAA
>NC_134805.1:1205000-1210000 GCF_046742065.1 Oratosquilla oratoria
GCAGCGACAAAAATAGCACTCACACTGTCAAATCTGACATGTGAACAAGGATTGGGGAAAATACAGCTGTCAACACTAGAACAGAGAAAGGAAAGAGGCGATTTGTTGACCATTTTCAGAATTATGAAAGGGATGGAAGTTCTCGGTAAAGACGACCTATTAAAGTGGAACAAAAGAGAAACAAGAGGGGAAAAAAAAAACTAAAACTAAAGAAAGACAGTTACAGAAGAGACTGAAAAAACTTCCCACATAGAGTGATCGATGTCTGGAGCAAACTAAACAGAGAAACAGTGAATGCCAGAACTATACACGATCTTAAGAACAAACTGGACGTGGAGAGATACGAAAACGGGTTATTACGAGCATAGCTCTCGTCCCGTAAAATACAACTAGGTAAACACAACTAGGTAAATACACACGACCACGGAACTGACACACCTTCGTCGCTGAGCCCCAAAGAGGAGGATAAACAGCGAAAAAGGAAACCTGGTTTGTATTGTAGGAGAGGTGAGAAATCGTGGGTGTCCGAAATGATATCTCTGCAGTACTAGTTACATGTATTAAGACGTAATTAGCACACACAAAAAAAAAGGAAAATAAAGAAAGGTTTGACTCGAACGACAACATCGAATCAGAGCCATCTAGTGACGCCATGCCGAAGCCCGATGTAAACAAACTTTACGATACTACAGTAACCACGAGGGAATATCACAACGATGCTTTTTCTGGATTCAGTAAGTACGAAAGAATGAGTTTAAGTAGAATCTTAGAGATAGAAATGGAAATGAGCAAAAATAGGATACGGTGGGAGAATGAAATTATGGCTTAAGGAACGAAATCGTTGGACTAATGGATTGCTTAGCGCAAGCAACCATTGAAATTTCCGACCTGAGGAAAACAAACTTGGATCTAAGAAACGAGACTAAGGAAATAAGAATGATATAAGAGAGCTGAAGAGTGATAATGAAAAGAAGAGAATTAAGAATACTACCAATAGTAAAAACTTAAAAAAAGAGGTAAACAGCAAATACAAGAAACGACTGAAAAAATCGAAGAGAACTCAGGTGAGGAAAGTATCCAAAAGATTAAGAAATGGAAGGAAAACATTGAAAATAAAGAAATTGTTTTCAAGGAAATAGTCCAACAAATGCAGGAAAATGCAAAAGACAATTATCCAAGTAATTAATGAAAAAGCAAATTGGGTCAGAGAGACAGTGGTTAGGAAAAAATGTATTGTGGTATATGGACTAAAAAAAAACATGGTTTGGCGAGGTACATGAGAGAAAAAGAAGAAAAATAGAGCAATAACGATCTTAAAAAAAAAAAAAAAAAAAAAAAAATCAGGATGGAGACCAAATGCAGAGAAAGAAGTAGACGATGCTTATAGGATTGGTTACTATTCTAAGGATAGAAATCGACCCATAATGATAAAACTAAGATCACAAATGGTAGTAGAAAACATATTTGAAAAAGTAGGTAACTTGGGAAAGAGTGAAAAGTACAATAAGATATGGATAAAAAGAGAAATTAGTATTGAGGAACTAGAAAAAGAGAAGGCACTAAGAGATGAAAAAAAAAAAAAAAACCGCAAAGAGAACGGAGACCGAAAGCAAGGAATTCTATTGGATAGTAATCGACATGGGGTTGAGGAAATGTTACCTTAGAATGGGCGAACCAAAGACAGAGAGAGAGAGAGAGAGAGAGAGAGAGAGAGAGAGAGAGAGAGAGAGAGAGAGAGAGAGAGAGAGAGAGAGAGAGAGAGAGAGAGAGAGAGAGAGAGAGAGAGAGAGAGAGAGAGAGAGAGGGAGAGAGAGAGAGAGAAAATGGAGAAAGAAAAAATTGAAAGTGGCCTATACCAACATCGACGAATTAATTTCAGGACTGAATGAACTTAATGATTACCTGCTAGAACAAAAACCAGACATAATGGGAATTGTGGAGACTAAATTAAGGGGTGAAATACCATCCATCGATGCTGGACATGGATTATACAATTACTGGATTAAAAACAGAATCAAGAAACAGGGAGGAGGAATCATGTTCCTGGCCAAGAAAAACTTGAATGTGACCAAAATTGCGGTGGGCAAAGGTAATGTAGAACTGATCATGATAAAAGTCGAAGACAAGAACATGAAAAACAGAAAGTTCATGGTGACTTATGTGCCCTCAAAAACGAACGCTTGGAAAGAGAACGAGCATACGAAAATGCTAGAAGATACAAAGCAATCATTAAATGAGATACTAATGGGCGGGGGTAATCTGGTAATTATGGGGGACTTCAATTGCAAAGAAATTTGTTGGGAGAACATGACAGTGAGAGGAGGAGAAGACTTGTGGGGTAGTGTACTACTGGATATGACCATGGAGTATACAATGACTCAGTGGTCAGTGAAAAAACCAGATACAGAAATAACAAGGAGCCGTCGAAACTAGATTAAATATTTACAACAGAACCTGAAATTGTGGATAAAATCTAATACAAGACACCAATTGGAAAGAGTGACCATATACTCATTGAGACTGAACTAAAGGAAGAAATATACATGGAGAGAAATGAAAAGCATAAGAAAGGAAGATTGATGTTCATTCTTCCAGAATGCAAACTGGGAAATTTTTTACATGGAAGAGACAAAAGTGGAAGAGATATGGGATATCTTGATGGATAATTACAATGAAGGGGTGAATAGGCACGTACCAAGACAGAGCTAGAGAGAGTGTACGTTAAATGCTGGTTCAACAAAAGATGCAGTGAGGCAAAGGATAGAAGGGACAGAGCTTGGAAAAGATGGAGAAAAGATTAAAAAAAAAAAAAAAAAAAAAAAAAAAAAATGGAAATGGCAAATCACATGGCCCGGATGGAATTGCGAATTGGATTATAAAAGAATGCAGAGAAGAATTAACGGACAAAATACATAACATGATAAGTTGCTCACTTACAGAAGGAAAAATACCAAAAGACTGGAAAAATGCTACCATTGTACCGATATATAAAGAAGGAAGCAAGAAGGAACCAAATAACTACAGGCCAGTCTCACTAACAAGCCAAAATTTGTGAGAAAATCATCAAGAATAGATGGATAAAACACCTGGAAGACAACAATATAATAAACCCAAGACAATTTGTGTTCAGACAAGGAAGATCATGTACCACAAACTTAAAATGTTTCTACTCAAGATTTATAGACATATTGCAAGAAAGGAAAGGATGGGCTGATTGTGCCTTCCTGGACTTACAAAAAGCTTTTGACGAAGTACCACACAAAAAACTATTAAAAAACTGGAACATATAGGAGGGATATAAGGGAATCTACTAAAAGGGATGGAGGACTTCCTGATTGGTGCTCAGAGAAAAATATTCAGGTTGGAAAGAGGTGATCAGTGGAGTACCGCAAGGATCTGTATTGGCTTCAATAATGTTTGGTATTTATGTGAATGACATGGATGATGATGTGCAATGTTACATGAGTTTCTTTGCAGACGACGTCAAACTGTTAAGGAAAATAAAAACTGAAAAGGATTGCGAATCACTGCAGGAAGACCTGAATAAGGCAAGGAACTGGACTCAGAAATGGGAAGTGGACTTCATTATTAACAAGTGTAGCATAATGGAGTTTGGAAAAAGCAAAAATATAATACCAGGACAATATAAAATTGGAACCAAGGAGGTAAAGAAGGAAAGACCCGAAAAATATTTGGGTGTAATTATCTCAAACGACTTGTCCTATGATAACCAGATAAACAATATTGTCGGAGAATCCTACAACTTGCTAAGATCAATAAAAGTGGTATTTACCTATTTGGACGAAGAAATTATTAAAAAAATATTGGTCACACTGATAAGGCCTAGACTAGAATATACGGCGATACCGTGGTCACCTAGTACCAAAAGGAATATAAAGAAAATGGAAAGAATCCAGAGAGCAGCCACAAAAATGGCACCTGCACTTGCAAACTTGTCATATGAGGAGAGATTGCCTAAACTAGAGTTACCGACTCTGGAGCAAAGAAGAGAGAGAGGTGACCTACTGACTATCTACAGAATCATGAAGGGCACAGAAGTACTCGATAGAGAGGACTTGTTAAACTGGGACAAGAGAAACACAAGAGGACACTGAAAAAAAAATAACATAGCTACAGAAGAGATCTGAAGAAAAACAGTTTTCCACATAGAGTGGTAGACACTTGGAACAAACTGGACAATGAAATTGTGTACGCAAAAACCATTCATGATTTTAAGATCAAACTGGACACTGCGAGATACAAAGGCGGGACATCACGAGCGTAGCTCCCCTTCCCACAAAAAACAACTAGGTAAATTCACACACACACACACACACACACACACACACACACACACACACACACACACACACACACACACACACACACACACACACACACACACACACACACACACACACACACACACATACACACACATATATATGTATATATATATATATATATATGTGTGTGTGTGTGTGTGTGTGTGTGTGTGTGTGTATGTGTGTGTCTGTCATTATGACATTTGGAAATAAACTCTCCTACTGGGATTCGAACCCTCGCCTGAGCGGCTTGCTTTTTATAAGACGAAGACCGTACCATCACGCCACCATGACCCTACAAAACGGAACGACTTAGTTCACGGACTAATCGTTCCGCCGAGGGCACCGGGGAGAAACGTGGTATGTACTGTGTTTCATTAAATCAGTAGGAGAGTTTATTTCCAAATGTCATAATGACACAAACGCTTGTTGGAAGACTAGCCTGCATAAAGGCGAAGGTTTGAATCCCAGTAGGAGAGTTTATTCCCATATATATATATATATATATATATATATATATAGACATATATATGTATATATATATATATATATATATATATATATACATGCATACATACATATATATATATATATATATATATATACATGTGTATATATAAATATATATATATATATATATATCTGAAGGCGGAGAAAGAATATGAGGAGTAATGG
>NC_134805.1:1215000-1227500 GCF_046742065.1 Oratosquilla oratoria
CTAAACTCGGAATGCTACTGGTTCCCGAGATTAGGAAAGGTTGCTGCCTTCGGCCCCATTTCCCTTTTCACCAGAGATCCGACCTCAACTCGTAGCAGGTGGGCAAGGACCGGAACGAAATTGAATATAGCTTATACCAACATAGACGGAATCATTTCAGGACTAAATGAATTAAATGACTATCTGGCATTAGAAAAAAAAAAAAAAAAAAAAAAAAAAACAGGCATAATAGGAATTGTAGAAACGAAATTAAAAAGTCCTCTACCAACAAATACTGTGTGACAAGGGCTATGCAACTATTGGACGAAAAATAGAAAGGAAAAACAGGGTGGAGGAATATTATTTTTTACCAGGAAAGAGTTGAATGTGACAAAAATAACAGAAAAAAACACCGTAGAATCAGTTATGATAAAAATTTGAAGAAGTGTATATGCCCCCCCCCCCCCCCAAAAAAAAAAAAAAAAAAAAAAAAACAGTCCTGGACAGAAAGCGACCATTCCAAATTTGGAAGATACAAAATATGAACTAACTAATATATTGAAAGAAAGAGGAAATATGGTAATTATGGGTGATTTTAACTCAAAACAAATATGTTGGGAAGAAATGACAGTGAAGGGTGAAGAAGACCTCTGGGGAAACATACTACTTGATATGACCATTAAATACACAATGACTTAGTGAGTAAAAGAAAATACCAGACACAGAAACAATGAGGAATCATCGAGACTATATTTAATACCTATGTCAGAATCTGAAATTGTAGACAGAATTGATTATAAAACTCCAATAGGAAAGAGTGACCAGGTACTAATAGAATTTGAACTAAAAGAGCAAATGGACTTAAGAGGAAATTAGAAACATAGAAAAGGAAGACTAATGTTTCAAAAAATAAATTTTGAGAAACTCAAAAAATTCTTTCGAGACGCAAACTGGGATAACTTCCTAAATTAAGAAACAAAGATGGAACAGAAATGGAATATACTAAAAGAAATTTATAATGAGGGAGTGAACAAATATGTACCACAACAGAAGCAAGAAAGAGTATACATAAAAAACTGGTACAACAAAAAATGTAGTAAGGCTAGGGATAAAAGAGACAAAGCTTGGAAAAGATGGAAAAAAAGATAAAAACAAAAACGAGAAAATGGCAAGCATATATCAAACTAAGAAATGATTATGTAAAAATACATAGAGATGAAAAGAGAGACAATGAAAGAGATATAATGAAAAAAATACAAGGAACGACCTAAACCATTTTACAGGTATTTAAATGGTAAACTAAAAAACAAACAAGAAATGGAAAAACTGCGCCAGGGAAATTATAGGTATATTAAAAGAAGTAGAAATGGCTGAAATTATGAACAATCATTTCAAATCGGTATTCACAACTGAAAGTTTACAAAACTGTGAGGTAATAGAGAGAGAGAGATCCCCCTAATGAAGGAAATAACTATAACACAGAAGGAAATCAGAGACCAAATAAAAAACCTTGATGTCAGAAAATCACACTGTCCGAATGGACTTGCAAATTGAATGTTGAAAGAATACATAGAGGAGTTTACGGAAAAATATACAATATAATTAAATACTCAAAGAAGGAAAGGTACCACAGGACTGGAAAAATGCAAACATTGTACCAATATATAAAGGAGGGAACAAGGAAAATTCAACCAACTACAGACCGGTCTCCCTTATAAGCACAATAGCAAAGATATGTGAAAAAGTTATCAAAAGTAGATAGTTTAAACATCTGGAAGAAAAAACTATACTGAATCCAAATCAACTTGGATTTAGGCAAGGAAGATCATGTACAACAAACCTGATTTACTTCTATTCGAGACTAATAGAAATAATACAAGAAAGGAATGGAAGGGTGGACTGTGCCTTTCTAGACCCACAAAAAACATTTGATAAAGTACCACACAAAAAAACTAATAAGAAAAATAAAATCAATAGGTGTCATCAAAGGAAAATTAGTGGAATGGATGGAAGACTTCATGAATGAGAGAAAAATGAGGGTTGTAATTAGAAACAAATACTCGAATTGGGAAGAAATGATAAGTGGTGTCCCGCAAGGTTCGGTATTGGCTCCAATCATGTTTGCCATATATATAAATGACATGGATGAAGGAGTGGAGTGTTATATGAATTTCTTCGCAGATGACGCAAAAATACTAAAGAAAGTAAGAACAGAGGAGGATTGTGAATCATTACAGTTAGACCTAGACAAAATCTGGAAATGGACTCAAAAGTGGGAAGTAAACTTCAATATTAAGAAGGAAAGTATAATGGAGTTTGGAAAAAGTAAAAATAGAATATCAAGAAGTTATAGAATTGGTGAAGAAGAAGTAAAAAAAAAAAAAAAAAAATGAACTCGGAAAGAGACTTTGGAGAAATAATCAGCAAAGACATAACACCAGACAAACATATTAATAGAATAGTCGGAGAAACCTTCAACCTATTAAGGTCAATGAAAGTGGCATTTGACTACATAGATAAGGAATTGATTTAAAAAATATTAGTTACACTAATAATACCAAAACTGGAGTACGCAGGAACACTATGGACACCCAGTACTAAAAAGAATATAAAGAAATTAGAAAGAATACAAAGAGCAACAACAAAGTTGGCACCAGCTCTCTCCAAATTAACATACGAAAAAAGATTGTCCAAATTGGAACTACCAACTCTGGAACAAAGAAGAGAAAGAGGAGATTTACTATTTATAGAATCATGAAAGGAATGGAAATCCTAGATAGAGATGGGATAACGGAAAAACAAGAGGACATGAAACGAAACTCAAAAAGGATAACTATAGAAGAGATCTGAAAAAAAAGCTTCCCACATAGAGTGATGGATACCTGGAATAAATTAGATAAGGAAACAGTGTGTGCATACCTACACACACACACACACACACACACACACACACACACACACACACACACACACACACACACACACACACACACACACACACACACACACACACACACACACACACACACACACACACACACACACACGTGGTGCGCCGTCTTTGTGAGGTGACAGTGGTGGTGGACGGACGTGGCAGGTCTGTGACCTCCTGTCTCAGGTGCAACAGGGCGCTCTGTAGCTGCCCGGGTCAGCTTGTTGACCCTTCCCCTGCTATTCATTTTTCTCCTAGTTTATGCACCGTAACAATGTGCGGACCAGTACTGTCATACAACTCTCCTCGTCAGAGATACCGACCCAGTAAACTTTACGCGTTAAAACGAGGGTATAGTTATCCTCCAAGTTCAGTGATTCGACGCCTGAAAGACATGAAACTCTTCCGAAGTCGTGGCCGACGAGGTGGTAGAAAAATTACACGAACAGTGCCTGTGATTACAACCATGACAAGTGCAAAAAAACAGAAAAAAGGTTGAGCCGAGATCTTGCAATCTCAGTGAAGTGCCACGCGTTTGGTACAGCCTACCCTCCCTCCTGCTGTCTAACGTTACCTCCTTAACCAACAAAATGGAGGAAGTGATCGAAACAGTACGTTCTACAGGATGTGACATGATGGCAATTACTGAAGCGTGGCAAATTGTGCCTGAAATGTGTAATATTGAAAACTTTGTGCTATTTCACCACCTCAGAGTGAATCGTGGTGGTGGTGGTGTGGCGTTGTTCTGTCGTGCGGACCTCAACCCCTCACACCTCAGGGTTGATATCCCCGAGGGAGTTGAGGCTCTGTGGGTGAGGCTTAACCCCCGCCTTCACCCCCGCCACACCGCGTCCATCATTATGTGTGTGGTCTATCATCCTCCACGTGCACACACCGCCGCTCTCCTTACCGATCACATTATTGAGACCGCTGACTCCCTACGTTTGAAATACCCCGCTGCAAAGCTGGTTATTTGTGGGGACTTTAATCGGCTAGACACAAGTGAGATTATATATCAATTAAGTCTCAGTCAGGTGGTGAACTTCCCCACCCACAAGCAAACAACTCTCGACCTTATCATGACCAATATGGCTCAGCAGTACTCCCCTCCCAGACCCCCCCCCCCATCGGCAGGAGCACCCACATCACCATCCAGTGGTCGCCAGCACCCAGCAATGCCATCCGTAGAACTAAGGTCACCCGACATCACCGCCCCATGCCTGACTCTGCCATAAGGGAGTTTGGGAGGTGGATAGTGGAGTACCCCTGGACAGAGTTTATGGAAGCCGAGGACGTGGAAACCAAATGGAGAAACTACTCAACAACCACTACTGAAGCTTTCCACTTTTTTTTTTTTTCCGGTCAAGGACTTCTCCGTGGACCCATCAGACGCCCCATGGATGACACCCCGTATTAAGCGTCTCATCAAACAACGCAACAGGGCATATTACACCGATCGACCCCTGTTCAGGTCCCTAAGGAATAAAGTCATCAAAGAGATAAGTATTGCCAAGTCTTCGTACTACCCAAATAAAGTAGAGCACCTCAAACAACAAAATAATAGTCAGTGGTTTAGTGAGATCAAGGCTCTCTGCGGGCTACAAAATAATCAGACCTCTCACCTGCCCTGCGCCTCACACTTACCACCTGACTTAGCTGCTCAAGAGATTAATACTCACTTTGCCTCCCTCTGCCAGACCTTACCCCCCCTTAACCTCTCCGGCCTACCTGCCTACCTTCTCACCCCCTCACCTCCTGCCCCTGTCCAGGAGGCTGACATTGCCACTAAACTAAGTAAATCAAAGTAAACAGATCTACAACACCCTCTGATCTACCTATAAAAATCTACAAAGAATTTGCCCCAGAACTTGCCCTCCCACTTTCCTCCATAACTAATGCTTTACTGAGTCAAAACTCCTGCCCCAGTGACTGAAAAATTTAATATATTACTCCCATCCCCAAATGTCCGAACCCACAGTCGCTAAGCGACCTTAGACCTATTGCCATCGCCCAATCCCAAGCCTTATCTGTGAGGGTTTTGTATTTGACTCACTATACAACAAAATTAAAGATCAAGTCGATATCCAACAGTATGGCAACATGAAATTCTCCTCCACAACTCACTATCTTGTTAATCTGCTGGACTTCTTACACAGCCACCTAGACAAGCGCAATACTTCTCTAGCCTTGACCTTTATAGACTTTAAGAGAGCGTTTGACCTTGTTGACCATAACATCATCATCTCCAAGGCTATACAACTGGGGATCCAACCACACCTGGTAGCATGGCTAGCCGACTTCCTGACCGGACGTCAACAGGCAGTGAGGTACCAGGGATCGACATCCTCCCTCCTCCCCCTGACCTGTGGGGTCCCTCAAGGGACCAAGATGGGGCCACTGTGCTTCCTCATCCTCATCAACGATGCACTAATGGACACCCCACATAGATGGAAATACATCGATGATTGCACAGTTGGCATCCCCGTCAACACCAGGCAGCCTGACTATTCTTCGCTGCAAAACATCCTAGACAACCTTAAAACGTGAACCGAGAACAGCAATGTGACAATTAACCACAGCAAGACCGTGGTCATGCACGTATGTACATCCAAACAGGCGGTGGCACCTCCTCAACTATCACTAGGAACCCACTCCCTTCAGGTGGTCCAGTCCGCCAAGCTACTTGGCATCACATTAGACGACCACCTTTACTGGAACCAGGACATCAACAACATCATCAGAACAGCCTCATATAAACTCTACATGCTGCGCAGATTGAGGTCCCTTGGTACCCCATCACCAGATCTAAAGGGAGTCTACACCACCTTCGTACTCCCCCACCCTCATGTACGCCTCCCCAGCCTGGTCATCATCACTCAACATCACACAGAGGAGCAAATTAGAGAAAGCACAAAGAAGAGCGTGCAGAATTATCTTGGGTAGTCAGTATGAGGGATACGAACACGCCCTCACCACCCTCAGCCTACCAAGATTGTCCGACAAACACAGTGAGGCACTGAATAAGTTTGGACAGGACCTAATGCTCCACCCACGTCACCGTCACTTCTTCCCACCTGACGCCACAACCGCCCGCCACACCACACGACATTCCAACAAGATCCAACCCATCAGAGCATCGAGGACTGACCGATACAAGAACAGTGCTATTCCATCCATTGTTCGCACGATAAACTCATTATAAAACTTAGGCTAGGCATATCACTCATAAGATTACTGTATTGCATTATTGTCAGCGTATCACTGTAAAACTTAAACTAGGCGTATTACTCATATAATTACTCTATTGTATTATTGTTAATAAACCTACAAAGGATTACAAAGGTGGAGCATGCCGACAGGAGACCTTTTGGTCCATATCTAGGTCGGATGCGAAAAATCATAATAACAATCAAATAATAAATAAAATCTATAATAATGTAAATAACAAATAAAATACATAAATGAATGCATAGGTATAGTTAAATAATAAACAAACAGGTAAATAGTAAATAATAATAAATTGACATATAACTAATAATAAATGAAAATCAGACAGACAAATGATAACAAAACAAAAACAAATAATATAAAATAAATTATAATCATTACAGCATTTTGCTTAGATATTTATCTAAATGATTCTTAAAGCTTCGAACTGAACTACATTGCACTACCTGTGCAGGAAGTTTATTCCATTCATTAACTACATGGTTGGCAAAGTTGTTATTATTATTATTATTATTATTATTATTATTATTATTATTATTATTATTATTATTATTATTATTATTATTATTATTATTATTATTATTATTATTATTATCATTATTATCATTATTATTATTATTATTATTATTATTATTATTATTATTATCATTATTATCATTGCTATTATTATTATTATTATTGTTATTATTATTATTATTATTATTATTATTATTATTATTATTATTATTATTATTATTATTATTATTATTATTATTATTATTATTATTATTATTATTATTATTATTATTATTATCATTACTATTATTATTATTATTATCATTATTATCATTATTATCATTATTATTATTATTATCATCATTACACACACACAACACACACACACACACACACACACACACACACACACACACACACACACACACACACACACACACACACACACACACACACACACACACACACACACACACGCACACACACACACACACACACACACACACACACGCACACACACACACACAAACACACACACATACACACACACACACACACAGACACACACACACACACACACACACACACACACACACACACACACACACACACACACACACACACACACACACACACACACACACAACACACACACACACACACACACATACACACACACACACACACACACACACACACACACACACACACACACACACACACACACACACACACACACACACACACACACACACACACACACACACACACACACACACACACACACACACATACACAATGTGGCTCGTCATAGCCAAGGTTGCTTATCATGACCACACTGATCGTTTCTCCAAGAAGAAAGAAAAAGTGGGAAGGGATGCTGGAGCCCTTACTGCTTCTGTTTGTTATGCTTAATCAATGACTGTCGTATTTTACAACTTTTCGTACTTCTGATGGTGCAAAAAATAGCTCTCAAGCGCATCTCTCCTATTCATTGCTACAGTAAACAAAATACAAGTGTTTTTTCTCTCTCTCTAAATCACTATGGAATCTATTGCAACAGCATTGATTTCCTGTTTTGGGTTGGTGGGTACTGGAATTATCCCATTTTAGATCATTCCCTTGCTGACGACTCCGTTTCCTGCTTTATAAAGAATCAAATGACCGGGTCGGGGCAAGTGTACTGAAAAATAGTTTAGACAAGAAAAACAGCTAAGACGGATTGTGAAAAGAATCGTATAGTCAGGGAGAGGAAGTAATCTCAATATTTATTATACGGACAGCAGAAATGTCATGAAGGAAATAAATTTATTCAAAGGTAGAAGAATTTCATATTACAGCTATTACTGAATACTGGATTACTATAGTGGATAAGCATTTCCGTCTAGAAATCGAGATAGAGGGATATAAACTTTACTTTACAAGGACAGAGAAGGCAGGAAGGGGGAGGCGTAACACTTTCTGTTAAAAATACAGTTAAATGCATTATCAGCAGCTTTATTAAGTATGAGATAGGCACGAAATCAATATGGGTCGAGATAATAGATAGGTTGGAGAAACTTATCACTGGGGTTCTCTATAGAACTCTTAACCTGAGTATGAAATTGACTGAACTCTGGTTGTGACAAATTTGCAAGGCATTATAGTACAAAAATGTTGTTATCATGGGAGACTGTAACTATAGGAACATTAACTGGGACAAGTTAATAGGAAATTAGGAGGCTCTTTGATTAATTAATTAATCAATTAATCAATCAATTAATTGATTAATTTATTTATTCATTTATTTATATCTTATTTGGATGTGGTACATGATAATTTCTTAAAGCAACTGAGGGTGTGTGTGTGATAATACTTTGGCGTTACTGTTAACAAACAAAGACGATATAATAATAAATGTATTTGTAGATGGTAGACAAAGTACTAGCAATCAAGAAAATAGAGTTAGAATTAAATGGTATGAAATGAATAGTAAGAATAACATATTAGTATCTGACTTTAGATAGAATACTTTTGAGGAAATGAGAAAATACTTGAGTAAGCTTGGTACCACCCGGGGTTGGTGGTGGGATGGGGCAGAGGTAATAGACCTGACCTAGGTCATGGTACGTGAAGTAAGGGAACTCCCAAATGAGGTCACTAACGTGGTCAACCTGGTCACAAACGAGTTCAGGGGTCTAGAAACATTATACAATACCCTAACTGCTAGGATTGTTAGTAGCCAACGAAATTTTAGACACTAAAGGAAAGTTAGACCAGAAACTAATACACCTAAATGGATAATGGATAAGTTGAATAATGAAATCGGAATAAAAATAAGGGTTTATATTAGAATGAAAAGGGGAGAAACACACCTTAGGACTAGGTATAATGACATTAACGAGGTCAACGCGGGGGTCATACACGAGGTCAGGGGTCTAGAAACATTATACAATACCCTAACTGCTAGGGCTGTGGGAAGCCAACGAAAATTTATACACTAAAAAAAAGTTAGATCAGAAACTAATACACCTAAATGGATGATGGATAGGTTGAATGATAAAATCAGAATAGAAATAAGGCTGCTTAAAAAAGTATGTGCAGAGTAAAACGTAACTACGAAATTAAAGTTGTCAGACAAGCGGGATCTAACCCCAAGGGTTTCTTTCATCTTTACAAAACTAAAGATAAGGAAAAAAGAGGCCCAAAGTCCGACAAAGACATCTTGACAGATACAGAGGGAGAAATGAGCGAGGCGTTTAATAGATATTTTCTTTCAGAATCTACAAATGAGAGATTAGATATGGTACCTGATTGCAACCCGATCTTCAGTGGGAAGAGAGAGATAGACTATCATCAGCTTTAGCAAGGAAGATGTTAAACAGATAGACGTAAAGCTACAAAATCCCCGTGTCCAGACAAAAAATTTCCGAGATATTAGAAGAGTGCAAATTTGAAATCTGTGAGGAGTTAACAGAAGTATATAGTAAGTAGGCTGACACTGGATTCGTGCTAATTTCTTGGGTGCAGGCAAACGTTGTTCCTGTATTTAAAAAGGGTGATAAATCTTCTATGCTAATTATAGACCAATCAGTTTGACGTTGGTTATTGGTAAGATACTGGAACTGTTAAGATTAATAGAAAATAGTATCAGGGAACATTTAGCAAGGCATAATCTGATTCACGACTCACAGCATGGGTTCAGCAAGGGTAGGTTGTGTATAATAAATCTTTCATCCTTTTGCACTAATGTCTACAAAGCGGCAGACAACAATGATAGTTACGATGTTATATACCTCGACTTTAAAGAATATTCGACAAAGTGCCTCACCAAACTACTAAATAAAAAGGCCCATGGTATAGGAGGAAAAGTGCTTGAATAGATGAGAGTATGAATTAGTGACAGAAAACAGGGGGTTATCATAAACGGTGTAGAATCCAAGAAAGGGAAGTGTTGTAAGTGAACTTCCCTAGGGGTCAGTTTTGGGTCCCTTATTATTCATTATGTATATAAATGTCCTGCTCCATTGCCTCTGACCAAGGGCAGTGGGTGAGTTGCAGGGATGACCCGTCATCCAGGAGGACCCAAGAAAAGAGGGAGTGAAGGGTGGTGAATGCGAGTGGGGATGAAATGGCTACCTCCCTTGTAAGGGGGGAAAAGCCCTTGGTATATGTATATAAATGACTTGGACAATGGGATTAATAGTGATGTTAGTAAGTTTGCTGATGCAACTAAAATAGAACGCCATATTAGATCGGGGTAATATGATGGGATACTGCAGCAGAATTTTAATACATTGCTTACATGGTCGGTGAAATGGCAAATGGATAATAATATCTCACAGTGCAGTGTGTTAAACGTAGTATTATATAGTCCAGCTACCTGGTATAACTCTGACAATGCTATATCAAAGAAAACAAAATGCGAAAAAGACCGAGGAAACTGTGCATTACTGGCAGGAATAGGGCTAACATGGTATTAGGATTTATTGCTAGGACGTTTACAAACAAAAGTGCAGAGGTAATCATTAAACTCTATCTGACGATAGTTAGACCCATTCTTGGCTATGCGGTACAGCTTTGGTCTCTGTCCTATAGAATGGATATTAATTCACTAGAATCAGTACAAAAAAGAATGACCAAAATTATACAAGGGCAAGAAATTTACCATACGATCACAGGCTTAGGCACCTTAACTTACACTCCAAAAAGACTAAGAGTTCGCGGAGATCTACTCGTAATAAAGGTATTCAAATAGGTCAAAGGCTGATACAGGTAAGGTCATCATATTAAAGCAGCAGGGTAGGACTCTCAGTAATGCATTTAAATTTGACAAATTTAGGTTTAGAAAGGAAATAGGTAAAAAATGGTTTATCAACAGAGTGGTTAACGAATTGTATGGACTTAGTAACAATGTAGTGAGCGCCGAGGCAATTAGTTATTTTAAGAAAATACTAGATAACTTTATGGACAGGGATGAAAGATGGTAATAGATATGGGATTGGCTAGTGTAGACCTTATGGTCTCTTGCAGTCTCTTCATTCTTATGTTCATTCTCACTTCCAAGACCTACTCCTTCTGCTCTTCCTCCTCTCTCTTCCCTCTTTACTTACCTGTTGATGTAGATGGTCCTGGGGCGGTGTGACCCGGCGATCTCGAAGGAGAGGGAGCAGTCGGTGAGGAGGGTGTCCAGAGGGTTGGTGAAGGAGAAGATCACCTGGCAGTCCTGGTTGGCCTGGCACTCACCCACCTGAGGGTTACCATTAAACATATCCCTCACAATTCTATTCAAGTGAGGGGATGTATTCAGCATAGCAAAAGGTTAGAAACATTCTGATTAACTGTCTGGCTACAAGTGATTTGCTTAAATTCTTCAGCATGGTAAATGATGCTAAATGGTCTTACTTGTCCTAAGAGAAGTTCGTAGCAAGAAACTATTGTGAAGCTAACTGGTGATGAAAGTACAGTTAGGAAATAAGTTCGTTTTCATTTTCTGTTTTTACAGTAATGGTATTTGGTAACAAAGGAAATGACTTTCGTCATAAGCAAAAGAATTGCTATTTGTTTGCACTCTTACAGGAAATTACAATTTAAATACCACTTCATCTCCGATACATGTAGGCAATTTCGGTGAAGTTATTTCTCCTACTTTCCTCATCTTAATAGCCAAAACTACCATCGTTGATTCGACGCTTCTAATAATGAACAGAAAACCACAAGGGGAGGGAAAAATAAATAAAACAGCTACTTTTTCTTACCTCTACGCGGAGCTTGGGCTTGTCAAAGCGGAAGTCATACTCATCGATGAAGGACTGCTTAGTCTCTTGGACAAGACCAGAAGCCGTCACCTTAACGATGCCCATATCTACCAGGCGGCTAACGTACTCGTCGGCCTCGATAACTAGGTGGAGGGTGTCCTTCTGGCCTGCCGCCAAGGTGAACTGGCCGGTGGCACGCTTCAGGGGGGGTCCGTGCACTCCGTGATAATAGACGGCTCTGTTAGAGTGGGAAGGAGGCTCCTTGTAAACCTGCCGTTGCCACTTTGACCTTGCATAATTTTCATTGACAATAATTTGAGCTACGGATTTATCGCTCATGCTATTAACTGTAAGTAGTACCGTCATACTGTTTTCGCCTATATCCAATGCCAGTTATACCTTCCAAAACTCCCCGCATATGCTATCGCTTAGAACTAAGTGGCACGACCAATACAATCCAAAGCATTTCCAATAACCCAAGTGGCGTCTTTAGAAAACTAATTTTGATGCTATCAACTACAATAGAACTACATCCTGAATTACCTGGTTGAGATGATGGCCTGGACGGTGCGAGCTTCGGCAGAAGTATTAGAGACAGTTAGGCTGACGGTGAGTGGTTGACCGGCCAT
>NC_134805.1:1240000-1255000 GCF_046742065.1 Oratosquilla oratoria
ACTCTCCCAAACTCTGTCACCAACTTCCTCAATCCCTCCTCCGATCCTACCACAAGCGCAGTGTCGTCCGCAAACATCAACTGGCTCACCTCCCACTTTTCTCCATTTTATTTAACTATCTCCAATCCCTGACCCACCAGCCTTGCATTTACCTCTCGCACCACCCCATCCATGTACAAGTTGAACAGCCAGGGCGACATAACGCATCCCTGACGAACTCCCACCTTTACCTCGGACCACTCACTCTCTCCATTTCTAATCCTGACACAAGCTCTACTACTCTCATAAAAACTCTTGACAGCTCCTAGAAGCTTTCCTCCTATCCCATGTATCCTCAAAACCTCCCACAGTGCCTTCCTATCTACCCTGTCATAAGCCTTTTCCAGATCCATAAAAAAAAAAAATCCTTCCCTTTTTCTATAGCTTTCTCACATATCCGTCTTAACACAATAATCTGATCTACACAACCTCTACCCGTCTTAAATCCATACTGTTCCTCACCAATTACTCCTTCTGTTCCTCTCCTAATCCTCTCAATCAAGATCCTCCCATAAGCCTTCCCAACTACACTTAACAAGCTGATCCCTCTCAAACTACTACACTCACACTTGTCCCCTTTTCCCTTGTAAAGTGGAGCTATGCAGGCACTCCTCCAGTCTTCAACAAGATAGTGGAGTAATGTTCTGAAACCCTTAAAGGTTTCTTGTGACGAATTCTCACTTTCGTTACATGGTTACTATTTCTTTTTGATTTAGCATTGCAACCTTTATTTATTCTACCTATATATTGATAATTTTTTAATATTTTATAATTTTGTTTTTGTTGTGAAACTCCGCTATAAGGGTTTCTTGTGACCAATTGTCACTTTCCATATTTGTTTTTGTAATTAAAACATGCCACGGAGTGCACATTTGTTGTTGTGACCTTCCCTGATTTCCTCATACTACTGTATTCATACTATCATCTGTTATATATCTTTGTATTCTGAAGATATCTTAATAGACGAAAAGATTCAGTATTCCGTTCTTTGGTTTCCTTGTGGTTTCTGGATATATATATATATATATATATATATATATATATATATATATATATATATATATATATATATATATGTAATGAAACATTGGTAAACATTTTTAAGTTTAAAGCCTTGCTCCGACTTATCTGTGGATTACATCAATATTTGTAAAGGAATAGTGTACGGGGCGTTTTCTCAACATATCACACTAACTTGCCCCGAAAGATTAGAAATAGCTATCAATAACTTGAAAAATTACAGTAACCTCCATTTTACTAAGGCTGATAAATCAAAGGTGATTGTAATCTTAAATAAGCAGGACTATTTTGACAAAATATATAATTTACTAAATGATACTAGTAAACTTAAAAATAACCCAATGCAGTCGGTTAATAGTAAATATAACAAGAAGATCAAGTACATTTTCAAAGACCATAGTGATCTAGTAAATTCACTTCCATAAGTCCACCTTTACCATATATATATGGTTTGATTAAAACTCATAAACCAAATAATCCTATTAGACCCATCATTTCATCTATAGGACCAGCCTCCTATAAGCTTTCTAAATGACTTGTAACAATTCTCAGTCCATTAGTCGGCACTATTTCCAACTTTCATATAACTAATAACTCTGATCTCCTGGACAAACTTAATAATATGTAGCCTAATTACAATTTCAAATTGATCAGTTATGATATAGTGTCACTATTTACAAAAGTTCCAATAATTGATCTCATAGAATTCCTTAAAGTTGAACTAGACAAACATGTACTGCCACTCCCGACCCATAGCATTATTCAATTAATCGAACTTTGCATTAAAGATTGCAAATTTCAATTTCATGATAAGTACTATGCCCAAACTTTCGGCATGAGCATGGGAAATTGTCTTTCTCCCGTGCTCAGCAATTTATATATGGAATTCTTTGAGAGCAAGATTTTAAGTAAAATAATTCCACCAGGAATAATTTGGCTACGTTATGTCGATGACATTCTTTGTCTATGGCCTGATCATTTAGATGAGTCACAATTCCTCAAACAAATTAATAACCTAGTCAAGTCTATCAAATTCACGGTTGAAGTGGAAAATGATGGTGTGCTACCCTTTTTAGACGTTAATATTCATCGTAAAGAAAGAAACCTTACATTTAGTGTACATGGAAAACCAACTAATGTAAACTCATACATCCATTACTATTCTTCTCACCCTGATAATGTAAAAAGATCGGTTTTCTCGTCAATGTTCCTAAGAGCTTTGCGGGTCTATAGTCCCGAGTACATTGATGAGGAAATAAGAAATGTTTACGATATTGGTTTTGGATTGAAATATCCTAAACATTTCATTGATGTTTGTTATACTTTTGCAAGGAAAACTTATTACAATTCTCAGCCTAACAAACCCAAGGACCATAATAACCTAATAGTTTTACTATTGTTCCCAAATTACTCAAGAATTTTAATATCAACGTAGCCTTCAGAAACAATAACACAATCAAACAATACCTAATTAATAATTCTAAAAAATGCCAAAAAGGCTGTGTTTACAAAATTCCTTGCAAAATATGTGATAAATTTTATAGCGGCCAAAATGGCAAAAGATCTTTCTGTTGGGATAAAACAACACAAGAAATGTGTCAAAGACGGGAATGAGTCAAGTGCTATTTTTAAAAATTTAAACACTTTGAATCACCCTATCAACTGGGAAAACGCTAGAATGATTACTTTCAACAATAATTTTGTCGAAAAAAAATTGATTGAAAGTTGTCTAATTAAATCTACAAATAATAAAAATTTCAACCTCAACTTAGGATTACATAAGATAAATAATCATATATTTAAGGAAATAGCCAACAATTACCAAATGTAAGAATGCTGGATGTGACCCACGCCCGAACAATTCGTCCACCACCTCTCTTGTCATACTATATTATATTTGCTGTACCCTCTTTGTAATTTACACTGAAGATGTAATATACGAAAGCGCTCTGCTCCGTTTGTTTATTTTCTAAAGTGGTTACCTTGCATATATATATATATATATATATATATATATATATATATATATATACACACATATATATACATATACATATATATATATATATATATATATATGTACATATATATATATACATATGTATATGTATATATATATACATATATATATATATATATATATATATATATATATATTGCGTGTGTGTGTATTTGAAACTATCTTCTTATGATATAAAGAAGTGTCTGAGTCCTCCTTAAGGCACAAAAAATCCTTGGCGCTGAAAGGTCCCTGGAGAAGCCCCGTTTTTTCGAATTTAGATTTCCCACAAACTAAGAGTATTTCTAGTTTCTCAAACTTGTTTATAGATATTCATATGCAGTTTACTCTCTTTCACACACATATATACACGTAGACCGTACGCACGCATTCACTTGGATATGAAGTAATGTATCTTTACGGAAATGTTTAGGTAAAGCTTCGGCTCCTTTAGTTTTGGTAGGATTGGTATATGTGATTTGTTGGTGGATTTTGTTATAAAAGGGAAGTTCCACATATATTTTCTCCTATCAATTGGCCTATGATATGTATACTGCATTAGTGAAGCATATTTCACATACTAATTCTTAGACAGCCTTTGGTGTTATTGGGCCTATTGTGTGATGAAATTTAATACAATTTGATGATGTTTATTATATTCTGCTGCTCTGGTGTAAATTAAAATGACTTTAAGTTTTTATTTTGTTTGTTCATAGTACAAATTATGATAATTTTGGTGCTTTTAGTATCTTTTTTATGTGAATCAAGACATATTTATTTTTCACTTCAGCTTTTAACTTCATCACTTTCTATGGCATACTATCACATATTCTTAAAGATATTCTTTAGGGTGTATGTGTAAACAAATGAACGTGAACTCAAGCCTATTGGCTTACCATTGTAACGATCGCAGCGAGCAGGGTCAGCAGCCTGGAATCCAGAGTAACCGTTGGGCAGGTCAGGCCTCATCATCATGACGTCACAGAAGACGAAGAAGCTGCGGACATTGTCACTCTGGTCGCGGAAGGGTCCGCGCTCAAGCTGCAAGTAGGAGAAATGTACTAATTTTTCATTGACTGTGAACACTTGTTACGTAAACAAACCTCTGATAATATATACGCCTATGTGTATGTGTGTATATGTATATAAATATAAATGTATATGTCCCTAATTCCTTTGAAATGGGGAAGAAGTCTTCTGGTATACAGTATATATTTAAGTTTATGAATATGAATATGTATATGTATATGTATATGTATATGTATATGTATATGTATATGTATATGTATATGTATATGTATATGTATATGTATATGTATATGTATATGTATGTGTACATGTACATGTACATGTATATGTATATGTATATGTACTGTATATGTGTATATTTATGTATATGCATATGCAAATATACATGCATGTATGGAACATAGTTATATTCATATTGTCAAGATAAAACTGGCTGTACTTTTTGGGCTATGACGAACGCTGCTATTATACTGAGGCCCGACTCTTTGCGAAAGGAAGGACTCACCACATCTCCGAACCTGTCGACGTAGCGGTCCACGGTGAGGGTGTCAAGGGTCTCTTCGGCACTCATGTAGCTGGTGACGGGGCGTGCGGCCAGACCCAGGGATCGACACACTGTGCGAGTACAGAAAGATGGTACAGAGTTATACCTCAGCTGGGATTTTCAAAATAATCCCTTAAGATGTATGATTTGCAGTAGATGTTTACTACTGGCTACCTCTATTATTTATTTTATATATATATTTTATCTATCTTAAGTGCTGAATTGGGACTCGATGGAGTCTGGAACAATTGAAATCCTATTTCTTTTACCAACTGAAGGGGTCACGTCAAATTCTAGATATCACCAGGATATTTCATTAAGCTAAAAGAGGCCCTATATACACGTATTGTTAATCCTTTATCCAACAATGACAGTTCAATGACGTCCTTCAACCAGTTGCAAGATGATACTAAGAAATTTTGTTCAGTTGCAGGATTGTCCTTTGCCTGTTAAAGGACTAAAAAAAGGTTAAGGGCTCTGCATACTCACGAGCGGTCATGACACCAGCCAGCAACCAGCAATGGGCGAAGCGCACAGGGCGTCCACAACCTCTAAAGAACTCAGAGAGAATGCCCATAGCACCAGTCATCTGGTGGGGGGTCTCTCCCCCGCGGAGATCTCCCTCATAGCGGAGTTGCATCAAGCCCTCCATGGAAGCATCGAGGGATGCATCATCGAGGTAGGACCTAGTCTTCATCTGAAGGACGCAGGAGGAAGGATAGAAGAAAAATAAGAAAATTAACATACTTCGATGACTACATATCCTTCCACCATTTATTTCTATATCAAGGTTGTTATTCATGCGACTCCCATGCGAGTCGTAAAAGGCGACAAAATAGGATGGAACAATGGGAATAGGTATTATGCTCCCTGAATGTTCACCCTACGAGAAGTCAAGGCATGAGAATGCCTGGGAGGAGAACCTCAGCCAGAACCCTAAAGTTTGGGTCATTTAATGTGCGTGTTTATGGTACAGATGAAAGTAAAAATGAAGAGATAGGCAGGGTGGCTGTGAGAAAGAAGATAGACGTGTTGGCGTTAAATTAGATTAAGCTGAAAGGGAGTGGGTGATTTTAAGTTTGAAAGTATGGTGGGGAGAATGTCGGGAGTGAGGAGAGGGTGATAGGAAAGAAGGAGTAGCCTTGTTAGTAATTGATGACATGAGGAAGCGTGTTTAGAAAGTGTCTTCAAATTTAATGTGGGTGAAGGTGAAACTAAGATGGGAGATATGGGTTTTTGTAAGTGTGTATGGACCTGATGGTGAGAAGAGTGAAGAAGAAAGGGATTTTTTTGGGGGGGGCGGGAGTATACTCAAATGAGAGTTTAGAGAGTTTTGAGAGGAATGTCAGTGTAATAGTGTAGGAGAATCTCATTGTTAGAGTAGGGGGTGAGCCAGTAGATGAAGAAGTAGGGATTTTTGTAATGTTTGAGACATGTCTAGAAGAGAATAAAACAAAAGTATATGTGGGAAAGGGGGGTGGATGAAAAAGTGGCTGATAAGGCATTAATGTACAATGTAGTGGTAGCCAGAGAAAGGAATTTTGAATGTCCATATTTTGGGGAGAGAGAGAGGGAGGGGGAAGGGGAGGTCAGGTAAATGTTTGGTAGAAGGGAAATTGAGAGTGGAGGGTAAGTAGATGAAGAGGAAAAAGGTATAAGGCAGAGAGGTACTTACAGTAAACAATTTGAACAAGAAGGAAAAGTAGAAGGAATAACATTAGAAACTGAGTAAAGTGTGAGAAGCGGTGAGGCATAAAGGGAAAGTAGGACTAGAAAAGGAATGTGTGCGTGGATGAAACTTTTGTGGTTAGGCAGATTTGTAAACAGTTTTTGGCTAAAGGTAAGGAAGCTTTTTTTTAGGCCTTTATGGATTTGAAGAAGGTTTATGACGGGGTAGACGGAAGGGCACTGTAGAAGGTATTGCAAACACATGGGATTGGGTAAAAGCTGTTAAGGGCAGTCATAATTTTTTACGAGAGTCGTAAAGTTTGTGTTAGGACTGGGAACGAAGAGAGCGAGCAATTTGAGGTGAAGGTGGGGCTGCATCAGGGTTGTGTCATGTCACCATGACTGTTCATTGTGTATATGGATTAGGTGGCACGGGTGACAAATGCGAAGGTGGTGGAAAGGGTATTGAAGGTTGTTAGAGGTAGATGATGGAAGTGAGAGGTGAGCCGGTTTTTTCTTGGGAAGGTATATGATAGGATGAAGTTGAAAGTAGATGTGAGTAAAGGAAGGTGATGAGATGCACAAAGGAGAGGATGGCAGTAAGCTGGAAATAAGTCTTAGAGGAGAGAGAGGTTACAGGAAGCGGACATTTTTAATTTTTTAGGGTCATATGTAGCAGGGAATGGAGAAGTGGGAGTGGAGGTAAACTGTAGTGTAAGATAAGCAAGTAAATATCTTCGGGGGTGGAAAATTGTCATGAGAAATAGGCATCTAGGATTGGATGCAAAGAGAAGATGATATGAAGTGGTGGTTGTGCCTACAACACTGTATGGGGCAGGAGACTTGGACTTTAAGAAAGAAAGTAGAAGCTTAAATGTCTTTGAGATGAAGTGTCTGAGGAGTATGGCAGGGGTTACATGATAGATAGAGAAATAAAGAAATGATCAGGAAAGTGGGGGTAGAAACAGAGCTGGGAGATATGGCTGATGAAAAACTATTTGGATGATCTGGAGCACATGGAAAAATTATTTAAGACAGATTAGTAAAAACTGTATGGAAAGCAGAGGCGGGTGGAGTGAACTTGAGGGGACGACCGAAATTAAGTGGAGGGAAAGGGGTTTTGAGAAAGATGGGAGTATATTGAGCAGGGAGAAGGCAGGAATAAGTGGAGAATGGTTGTGTATATATGATATTTTGACGCAGCCCGAAGGGGCTTCTCCCATCTTCTCTATTTTTCACATGAGGGGCGCAAATAGGGAGGGTTGCCGTGTAAACGAAACGACCCTGCTGTGGATGTACTGTGTTTTGCTGCATTAAGTCTGACCCGGACACTTGACAGGAGGCATGGATGATCCTTCACTATACGAGGAGCTAAGATGAGAGGGAGACAAATGGGTGGTGGATGGAAGTGGAATGGATGGGAGTGGGTGTGTAACTTGTCTGGATACCTCCCTTATAAGGGAGAAGAGACCTTGGTATATAGATAGTAATTGTTTTAGTAATGTCATTTTGCGTGGTGTAGAAATTCATATCTTACTGGGAAGATTGCAGGGACTGCCACGGGCAGGCTCTCTACGTGACAGACAAAGTGACAGTCACTGGTGCGATAAGATATGAATGAAGGAATTGTTATAGTAGTTAAGTGACATAACACCTCATATGCAGGAAATGAACGGGACAACCGTGTTTTTTTAATTACTATTGCTGACGAGGAACAGGACTCACCATGCGTGTGATGGCACGGACCACCTTGACTGGGTTGCCGCGCTCCGTGTGGGGAAGGCGAGACATCTCTAGGAGGACCATGGCGGCGGGGAGGGTAACGTCGTTGAATTGGCCAAAGATGAAGGGTCGTCCTTTAGGGTTGCGCTGGGTGCCCGTGAAGATCTTACCGGAATCGTTAATGATGTATTCATTACGCTGGGCCTCGTTCTCAACGTAGACAGGATCCTCTGTTGTGGGCAAGTAGGGGGTAAGAAGGGGAAGGAAAGATGAATGTAGATGTTAAATTGAAGATGAAGGAGTCGAAAAGTAAGGAGGGAGGGTCGAGGTAAATGATCGAACGGGTGCAAGAAGGAGTGAGGGAAGAGAGTAAAATACAGAAGTGATAGGAATAGACAAGAAAGGATGATGAATGGTAGGGAAATATGGTGTATAAGAGGGTGATGGTAGAAGAAAATTTAAAAGATGGAAAAGATAGTTAAAAAGCACAGATGGAAAAAGAAAAAACAAATAAGAAAAGGACAAGGAAAAGAAAGTAGGATGAAACGATTTAGTTCTGTAGTGCTAAGCTTAATCATGTGCATAAAGACCATCAATAGGAGCGACATCGTCATCACTTCCCACCGCTGCCATCCTTATTACCATTCTCCTCTTTCTCTTCCTTCTCTCCATTAACCTTAGCTTAGTTTCACCAACGCCATTAACATTGAGATAAACAGGGTCTCAACATGACACTTAACAAGGACACAATCTTGCAAACCCATCTCCACCTTTTTCACTATCTTTCACTCCGCCATCTATCTCATTGTCATTTTTTCTTTCCACTTTTCAATTCACATATTCCTCCCCTTTCAACAATTTCGTACTTTACATATTTTACAGATTATAGTAATCTGAAGGGAAAATTCAGTTCCGACTGCGCTGATATGTAAGAGTTAGCCATTTCCCGTAAGAAAATTATGAAAACCGTGGCGGAGGACCTTACCTTTGTTAAAGGGGTTGAAGATGACGTAGCACTCTTCACGCATGCGATATTGGAGACGTGCCCTTGGGAAGCTCCTGGTGGCGGTTTCGACCACACAACGCATTATGCCTACCACGCTGGTCGTCGGGATGTTCACCTACGAAGAACGGCAAGGAAAATGGACACAGGAATAATATTAAGGGACACAAAGATCTTATTTCGATGGTGTGGATAAGTGAGGAGGCAGTGATCGAAAGAGGGTATATATACATATAAAAACGAGTACATGTATGTTTATGTTTATCTGTGTATGTGTAGACCAACATATGTAAATATATATGTATATAGACATCAAGATAAGTATAAACCCATTAATGTATGTATGTGCAAACATCTGTGAGAGCTCTGTGTTCAATAGAGCATGTCAACATGATCTTCATCTGAAACCTGAAATCATCTCAAGACTTCACCTGGAGAGTAAGGGTCTTAGCGTCCTGGTTGTGGATGCGGACATCCCAGCGCTGAGGGGCCCTCGAGAACTCCTTCTGGGTGGTCACGGGCAAAACGATGCGGGTCCTCTTGGGGACGGAAGGATTGGGCCCAAAGTAGAAATTGACATAGAGTAGGTCTCGGCTGGTGTCGAATTCGCGCTCTTTCGTTGTCTAGGAAAAAGGGGAAAGTAGGAGACGTTATGAACTTTTTCAGTAAGTAAATGAATGTATATGACTATAGCCTAATGGTTTTATTTAATTAAAAAAGTTCTATCTACATTTGACTACATCCTTCACTCTATGATAAGGATATTTCTTAAATCTTATGCTAAAATTATGATGAAATTTAGATTGTAACTAAGACCGTGAAAATAACAATATATATTTTTTCATAAGGACTTAACAAAATTCATGAAGAATTAAAAAAAAAAAAAAATCATCAGATGATTTCATTCAAATGAGGTTTCATTTATACATATTGTGGTCAATCTGGTAATAACCGCACTCAAGCCTAAACTTTATTTCTGATTAGAATGAATGACTCTCAAACTTCGAGATCAAACTCGCCAGGACCCTAAGTCTCTTTTCTTTTCTATTGTTCCTCCTCCTCCTTCTCCTCTACATCCTCTTCCACCCTCTTCTCTTCCTCCTCCTCTTTTCTTCCTCTTCACCCTTCTCCTCACAGTTCTTCTTGCAATTCTTTCTCCCCTTCTTCCTCTTCCTCGTCTTTCTACTCTTACTCCCTCTCATTTTTTTCCGTTCTATCCTCACCAGGGTCATGTAGAAGGTTTGGCCACGTCGGAAAATGGGGCTTGGGTTGTCCTCCTGTACGACCTCGTACATGATGGTCTTGTGGTCCTTACCGTTCTCCTGGGCAAGTAAGTCCACTGTCTCGATCCTCAGGATGTCGGCAGGAGGGGCTGCAGGAGAAGAAACCGCAAGGTGATTTAACGTGACACATCTCTGTCAGGGTGTCTTCGTGGCGAAGCAAGTGAAAGGGAAGCTAAACCGTGGTTACTGTCGCTTGAACTTTTTCGCTGCATTTTACAATTTACACTTTTGTTCTACCTGGCGCCGAGAGATTTTATTCAGCTAGATGGAACACCTTAGAAAGACGCAGAGTGCGGGGGGGGGGTGTCTAATAAAGGTGTTCAAGTGGATAAAGGGCTGATGCAGACAAGGTCATCATACTGAGACAACAGGGCAGGACTCGCAGTAATGAAATTAAATTAGACTAATATATATATATATATATATATATATATATATATATATATATATATGTGTGTGTGTGTGTATATATATGTATATATATATATATATATATATATATATATATATATATCAGTTAGTCAAAATATAGTAGCACATTTATAAAATATATATATATATATAATCACGAAGAACCCACAGTCGGAATAAAAGGAAACTTAGAAGAAAATATAACTTCTATATTTCGATTAATAGCTATAGGCCTCTTCAGGAAAGTACAGGTTACAAGAAATTGTATAGACCTAAATACAATTGAGATATGAGTAGAAGGGGAACAGGCAAAGTTAAAAACATGACAATCCGTCGCGCAGGGTGGAGTCAGAGGGAAGGGGATGTGTGGGTAGAGGTGTGAGGTCAGAAGGGAAGCGAGGACCCCGCTCCCCCACCAATCTTGACCCCGCTTCCCTTCTGACCTCACACCTCTACCCACATTGGATAAGAGCTCCTTAGTCGTTCCCATTTCGGATTCGTTTATTCCTTCGACCAAGTTCAGGAGAAAAATTATTGAAGCAACTATTACTGAATATCAACCCAGTGTGAACATTTCGAAGGGGGAATGATCCCCGGACATAATTTCAGGACTTTTCATCACTAGCCCAGTCAAAAGACATTTGCCTCCTGACCCCACATACTGAGTGAGCCGAAGGTAGAGACCTCTACCAATGTTCCCCTTTTTCTTATCAAGGGTGCTACTTAAGTAACGCTCACTCTTCTATTCTTTGTATCTACTGAAGAGGATTGCAGTTTGCAATAGAAATATATATATTCCCTGTCTCCAGTCTTTTTTGCTCCAAATGTGGTTTTCACGTGATATATATATATATATATATATATATGTATTTATATATATATATGTATATATATATATACAGATATATATATATACGTCTGGGGTATTGGCTGCTTGTTATTGTGGCAAAGTAGCATGCAGTTGATACTTTAGGGTCTATATGGGGCGCCACTACGGACCAGAGCCACACATCATTTTGTCTATGATAGAGGAAAACTCTGTTCATAGAGAAATGATGACACTTTTATACTACGACTGTCCCTCCGTTATGCTGTTCTCCAACCCCTTGTTGCTGTCCTGTACCATTTCTCTGAGTATTCTTTTTCTGTGATGGAATTCCCTGTGGTGGGGGAAAAGAATACTGCCACCAAGTATTCCCACTTGGATCGTAAGAGGCGAGAAGAAAGGGACGGGGATTGGGACTAGGCATCCTTCTCCTTGTAGCCCCACAGGGAAAATTCCTAAAAGAAAAAGAGAAGGCATAAGAGGGGCTGGAAGTTCTCGGACCAGCACCCTAAGGTTTGGGTCTTTTAATGTGCGTGGATGTGGTACAGATGAGAGTAAAAGGGAAGAGATAGGTAGTATGTTTATGAGAAGAAAGATGGATGTGTTGGCTTTGAGTGAAACTAAGTTGAAAGGGAAGGGCGAGTGTAAGTTTGGGAGTGTAAATGGGAGGTTATCAGGAGTGAAGAGAGGGCGAGGGAGGGAAGGGGTGGCTATTCTAGTAAGTGAAGAGATAAGTAAACGGGTAGTGGAGTGGAAGGAGGTTTCCTCAAGGATAATGTGGATGAAGGTGAAACTGGGGAAGGAGATGTGGGTCTTTGTAAGTGCATATGGGGCTGGCAGTGAGAAGAGTGTAGAAGAAAGGGAGGCCTTTTTGATAGATCTAAATGAGTGCATAGAGGATTTAGGAAGAAATGTCAATGTAATAGTACTGGGAGACCTTAATGCTAGGGTAGGAAATGGTCCAATCGATGGAGTGGTTGGGAAATGTGGAGTTCCAGGAAAGAATCGTAGTGGAGAGTTGATGGTGGAAATGTGTCTAGAAAGAGAGTTGATGATAGCAAATACAGTGTTTCGGAAGAAAGTCAAGCATAAGTACACATGGGAGAGGGTGGTGGAGGGAAGGGTGGTAGATAGAGCGTTAATGGATTATGTAGTGGTAAATAGGATTATGATAGGAAGAGTTAAAAATGTACATGTGCTAAGGGGAGAGGGTGGGGGAATATCAGATAATTTTTTGGTGGAAGGTAAGTTGAAAGTGGAAGATAGATGAAGAAAGGGGAAAGGGACAAAAGGTAGGGAGGTTCTTAGAGTGAACTCTTTGAATGAAAAGGAAAACGAGAAGGAGTACGGAAAGAAGCTGAAGGAGGAGTGGGAGGGAGTAAAGGGTAGAGTAGAGCTGGGTGTGGAGGAGGAATGGGGATGGTTCAAGGAGGGAGTCATAAAGTGTGCAAGGATGGTGTGTGGAACAAGAAGGACAGGGGGAAATAGAAGAAGTGGTAGTGAATGGTGGGATGAGGAAACAAAGAAGGTTGTAGAAGAGAAGAAGCGAGCTTACACAGATTGGTTACAAAATAGGACGAGGGAGTCATATGAGAGGTACAAAGAAAAGAAAAGAGAAGTATAGCAAAAGGTAAAAGTTGCAAAGAGGAGAGCAGATGTGAAATGCAAAAGGTAAAGGTTGCAAAGAGTAGAGCAGATGTGAAATGAGGTAAGAATTTGACATAAAATTTTGAAAGTAATAAAAATATGTTTTGGAAAGAAATTAAGAGAGGAAGAGGAGGCGAATCAAGTAGAGAAGAAAAGGTAAAAGGTGCAGATAGAGAGATGATAATGGAAGAGAAGGCAGTAAGGGGAAGATGGGCAGAATATTTTAGGGAGTTGCTAAATGTGAAGGAGGATAGAGAAGGAAAGATTGCTGCAGTGGGAAGTGCGAAGAAAATGAGAGTGATGAATGAGGAGAATGGAGGAGAAATAAGGAAGGATGAGGTGAAGGCAGTTGTTAAGATGATGAAAGCAGGTAAGGCACCTGGTCTGGATGGATGCCATGCGGAATGTCTGAAAAAGGGAGGTACAGTGATGGTGGACTGGTTGGTGAGGTTATTTAATGTTTGCTGGAGAGAGGGTAGAGTGCCGGAGGAGTGGAGGAGTGCCTGTATAGTTCCTCTTTACAAGGGAAAAGGGGACAAGTGTGAATGTAGTAGTTTCAGAGGGATTAGCTTGTTAAGTGTAGTTGGGAAGGCTTATGGGAGGATCTTGATTGAGAGGATTAGGAGAGGAACAGAAGGAGTAATTGGTGAGGAACAGTGTGGATTTAGGACAGGTAGAGGTTGTGTAGATCAGATCTTTGTCGTAAGACAGATATGTGAGAAAGCTATAGGAAAGGGGAAGGATGTTTTTTGGGCTTTTATGGATCTGGAAAAGGCTTATGATAGGGTAGACAGGAAGGCACTGTGGGAGGTTATGCAGATATACGGGATAGGAGGAAAGCTTCTGGGAGCTGTCAAGAGTTTTTATGAGAGTAGTAGAGCTTGTGTCAGGATTGGAAATGGAGAGAGTGAGTGGTTCGAGGTAAAGGTGGGACTTCGTCAAGGATGCGTTATGTCGCCCTGGCTGTTCATCCTAACTACACTCAACAAGCTGATCCCTCTGAAACTAGTACACTCACACTTGTCCCACTTTCCCTTGTAAAGCGGAACTATACTGGCACTCCTCCAGTCCTCCGGCACTCTACCCTCTCTTAAACAAACGTTAAATAACCTCACCAGCCAGTCCACCATCACTGTACCTCCTTTCTTCAGATATTCTGCATGACATCCATCCAGACCAGGTGCTTTACCTGCTCTCATCATCTTAACAGCTGCTTTCACTTAATCTTTTCCTATTTTCTCTTCCATTCTCCTCACTCATCACTCTCATTTTCTTAGCGCTTCCCACTGCAACTACCTTTCCCTCCCTATCCTCCTTCACATTTAGCAACTCCCTAAAATACTCTGCCCACCTTCCTCTCACTGCTTTCTCTTCCATTATCATCTCTCCATCTGCACCATTTACCTTTTCTTCTCTACTTGATTTGCCTCCTCTTCCTCTTTTAATTTCTTTCCAAAACATATTTTTATTACTTTCAAAAATTTCTGTCATATTCTTACCCCATTTCACATCTGCTATCCTCTTTGCTTCCTTTATCTTATACTTAACTTCCTTTCTCTTTACTTCGTACCTCTCATACGATTCCCTCGTTCTAATTTGTAGCCAAACTATGAATACCTGTTTCTTCTCTTCTACACCCTTCTTTGCTTCCTCATCCCACCACTCACTACCCTTCCTTCTGTTTCCTCCCGCCCTCCTTGTTCCACACACCATCTTTGCACACCTTATGACTCCCTCCTTGAACCATCCCCATTCCTCCTCCACTCCTCGTTCTACTCTATCCTTCACTCCCTCCCACTCCTCTCCCAG
>NC_134805.1:1260000-1267500 GCF_046742065.1 Oratosquilla oratoria
GTGCATGTGTGTAGGTGTGTAAGTGTGAATAACGGTTGTAGGCAAAGTGCATGCGGAGAGTGAGAGTGAGAGAAAGGAGTAGAGATACATGTACACTATGTACTAATGTTACAATAGTCTCTCTACCTTCCATGCTTGCGTCCGCATTTGATACTTATACACTGGATCCAAAACAGTGGAAGTAGTTGCTTACTATTCCCTTAATAACAGACAACATGTGATTATGCATTCCTTTGTCTCAGATTAAGAGTCAATGGAAGCGGTCATGAAGGGAAGTAGAATGGACAAGATTTCCAGGAAGCAGTGGAGGATCAAGAGAAAGAGGAACGGATGCATTTACTTACTTTGCATGGTAGCGTTACCAGAAGGATCGGCGTGCTTCTCCTGGTTGAGGCGGTGGTCAAAGTTGAGGCACGTGCGGGCCAAAAGGTCGTGCACGTGCCGACGGTAGCCATGGCCGAATCGGTCCTCACTTTCGTAGTTGGCGTTCTGGTCAGGAGGGGAGAGGGATGATAAGACGTGCCCAAAGTTGATAGGAGTAAAGGGTACTCGGACAGTGAAAATGCTTTGCTATTGCCCAACCTTTATGTTTGTAAACATGTGGATACGTAGCTATACATACAAATCAATAAATCAGTTGGGAGCATAAGCTAGGGAGTGCGTTGCTTCAGTAACATGCCGATGCCAGTTCTTACGGTCTCTCCGAACAAACTCCCATGCAACCGTGCTTTCCACTCCAAAGAACTCTCGATAGATTCGACCAATTTATCCCAGCCATGAATTCTGTGGGTGACCCCTCTTTCTCCTCCGTCGAGGGTTGTGTCCTGTGGGGACAACTCTGTGAGTGGGGTCAACATCAGGGCCTTTTCTCCGGTATAAGGGGGGGGTGACCTAGCCAATATTTACTTGTACTATACACACACCCTACACCCATCCCATACCCATCCCGCACCCATTAATCATCCGTTTGTTATTACTTATATCTTGATTCTTTGTGAATGAAGGGTACTCCCCGTTCCTCACCCACTGCTTGGGTAAGAAGCAATGCAGCAAGACACGGTACCTTCAGAATAGGGCCGACAACCGATGCTGGTTTCCCACTACTGTTTCGTTACATGGCGAACCTCCTTCATTCATCCACTCAAGAAATTATATTGGATTGCTCTGGGGTCTTCTGCGGATACGTAGGATTCATGCAAAGATTATTGACTTGATATCTGGCTTATGCTCTAGGACAGAGGTTGCTGTAAAGTATGAAGTTGTGTCTAGTTTCTTTCCTGTTAACTCAGGAGTGAAGTAAGTGTGTGTCCTTACCCCAACACTTTTGAACACCTGCATAGACTGGGTATTTGATAGAGTTATCGATCAATGTCGTTGCGGAGCATCTATTGGCAATACCAAGGTCATTGACCTTGTATTTGCTGATGATGCTTTCCTTCGGAGTCACTGGAGATCCTGGTTTCAGCCCTCGAATCACTGCACAGGAAAGCTTATCCGCTTGGACTTGAGGTCTCCTGGACCAAGACCAAGGTCCAAGAGTTTGGAGGTTTACTGGATGACACGGTTCAGTCTGTTTATGCATGTGGCAAGGACGTTGATGGCTTGGAAAGCTGTACATACTTTGGTAGTGTGGCGCATAACAGTGGTGGGTCATGTCAGGTAGTTCTTCGAAGGATTGGCATAGCCCATGTTGTTAATGACTCACTCACCCAGAATATATGGCGGTGTCGTTATTTATGAAGTAGGACCAAGATTCCAAACTTCATCTCACTTATGCTCATTGTCTTGATGTACGGCTGTGAGACATGGACACTGAATGCTGACTTGAAGAGGCGTCTCGATGTCTTTGGTACTAAGTGCCTTTGAAGAATTATGGAATTTTGATGGAAAGACTTCGTATCAAACCAAAGACTTTATTGTGAGGCTTATTCCAGGGCAGTTACCAGCATAATTCGTGAACGTTAACTCCCTGATGTTGATCCTACTTCAGCTGATGGTACAATATGTATACACACGTACACACACACACACACACACACACACACACACACACACACACACACACACACACACACACACACACACACACACACACACACACACACACACACACACACACACACACATTTCCGAGCTTCCGAGCTGTCAACGCCTCTAAACTAGAGCTCCGAAGGCTGCCGAATAAGACGAAAATTCTTAGTAGTGCTAGGAAAACAAGAGGCCTGGTTTGTATTGAATGGTGGGGGAAGCATTTGTAGTTACCCAAAATTATTTTTCTGCAGTATTAAATTGATGTAATGAGAGAAAATCCAAGAAAATAAAAACGATGATTTTGAGCCGAATGTCGACTAAAACGCAGAGTCCTCTGGAGGCGCTACGCCGAAACTAAATGTAAACAGAGGCCAAGACAACAGAAGGGATGGTTAGATTGTATAACGACGACACATTTTCTGGTTTTGGTAAGTACGAAAGAAGAAATTTGAGTCGAATCTTAGACATGGAAAGGGAGATGAGTATTAATAAAAAATTGTGTGAGAAAGAATTCATAGAACTAAGGAAAGAGATAGTAAATTCAACGAAAGGCCTTCTCGAAGCTAACAATGAGATATGTGAACAAAGGAAAATAAATTTCGAGCTAAATAATGAGCTAAAAGGATAAGTATATATATATATATATATATATATATATATATATATATATATATATCTAATGGAAGATGAAAATCAATGATACTACCAAAATTGAGAATTAAGATGAAAAAAAATTAAATCACAAAATACAGGCAATGTCTGGAAGAACCGAAGAAAACTTAGGCGTAATGAAAACAGAGATAACGAAGAAAAGGTTTTAAAAACATAGTACAACAACAGATGCAGGAAAATGCAAAGGGTAGGTTAGAGATACAGTGGATGGGAAAAAGTGTATTGTGACACATGGATTAAAGGAAAAACATGGTCTGGTGAGGTACATGAGAAGAAAAATAGAAGAAAATGGTAATAACAATTCTAAAAGAAATACAGGATGGTGACCAGGAATTAGAGAAAGGTATAGAAGAAGTGTATAGAATAGGACAATATTCTAAAGAAAGAAATTGACCTCTAAAGTTAAAAGTAAGATCAGAAATGGTAGTAGAAGACATATTAGAAAAAACAAATAAGTTAGCAAAGAGTGAACATTACAACAATATATGGATAAATTGAGAAATAAATATTGGGGAAATAGAAAGAAAGAAGACACTAAGAGGTGAAGTTAAGAAAAAAAAAAAAAAAAAAACGCAAATAGAACGGAGACCGAAAGCAAGGAATGCTATTGGAGGGTCTTAGACATGAGGCTGAGAAAATACTACATCAAGGTGAGTGAAACAAAAGAAATAGAAAACAGGATGGAGAAGGAAAAAATTAAAAGTGGCCTATACTATCATAGACGGATTAATCTCAGGATCGGATGAACTAAATGATTACCTGTCAGATGAAAAAATAGACCTAATGGGAATTGTGGAGACGAAATTAAGTGGTGCACTACTATCTAATAGTGTTGGCCATGGTTTATTAATTATTGGAACAAAAATAGAAACGAGAAACAGGGTGGAGGAATCATGTTCTTGGCCAAGAAAAACTTAAATGTGACGAAGGTTACTGAGGGTAAGAATAGTATAGAAATGGTCATGATAAAAGTTGAAGAAAAATACATAAAAAGTAGAAAGTTTATGGTGATTTATGTGCCCCCAAAAACGGGCTCTTGGAAAGAGGTCGAACATTAAAAAATATTAGATGATACAAAACGTGATATATATGTATACATATATATATATATATATATATATATATATATATATATGTGTGTGTGTGTGTGTGTGTGTATGTACATATATATATATGTATATATATATGTGTGTGTGTGTATGTACACATACATATATATATATATATATATATATATATATATGTGTGTGTGTGTGTGTGTGTGTGTGTATGTACATATATATATATACATTAGGGTTATGACAAAAAAACAAAATTCTCGAAATTTAAAATGCCTGCTGTCCCATATGATGAGTTTTCAACTGCTTATCATATAAATTATAATTATTTCGGTTTCATATGAAAAAAGTTCCCCCACCGATGCACTCATAGTTAGCGAATTTTCACCGTGAAAGTGGTTTTCTGTCGAAAAATTGCTGACAACTTTATATTGTTACATACAGCATAGTATACCTTTTTATAGATTATAGAAAATGAAAGAAGTGAGAGAGAGAGAGAGAGAGAGAGAGAAACATGTTTTGTAAGGATGACTATGTTGTAACAATATGCATTTCATAATCGAAAAATATTAGAACACAGGTATTATATTTTTATTGCTTGAATTCGTGAATACTAATAAGAAATGAACAAGGTATAATACATCCTAGAATAGATACGTTGGGTGATTTTCTCCTGAGTAAATATTGGATGATGCAATACACCCATACAGTATCCTCAGATTATCTTGGCTGGCTGAGCCTGGCTCAGTATCTTCAGTTACCTGTCAGTCTTGATAGCTGTTGGTTCTGCTGTCTGGCTCGCTCATCAGGTATGTCCTGTAGGGGCTAGCACTTACGTTTTTGATAAAGAGGATTTGCATTTTAGGTTTAAAATGTTAGTGAGGTAGCTATTTGCAGTCCTAACGATAATTTATTCTTGTATTGCAGAGTCGCAGAAGAAATGGCATACTTTAAATCCAGTGATAATGTGGAGAAGAATGCACAAAAATGGGCTTCAAATCTACCATCATCCATTCATACAAAGCGGCGTGATCTTCCTTATGTTGAATGCTTAACAAGTTTCACCAGGCTACCTAAAAATCGGCATATATTGGGAAGATACCACATTTTACTGGAGGAAGACAAACTGAAAAGTACTAGGATACAACGGATTTGTGAAGAATTATTACAGTTGTGGGGCAAATTCAGCTTTCCTACTCTCAGTCAGCAAGCCATAAAAGCACGACTGGCCCAACTGATACTTTTGTATGAGAAGAACCAACGTAGACCAAATGAAGACTTTTTGAATGGGATGGAGAATATATTTGACATTACTAAAGTTAATGGTGTTTGGCTTTGTAGTGAAGATAAAGAGCTTTATCACAAACAAGTGGAGTCAGATGGAAAGGTTGGATACACCACTCACAAGCCAGCGCCTAAATCTTCCATACATCCTTCAAAAAGACAGAGACATGTTCCAATATCACATGAACAATTTGCTAGTACATCTAATGATGATAATGAATCTGGTAACTCAGGTGACAATGTCAACAGTGTAACAGAGGACAGTTCTAATGATGAGCCAGAGCCAGTTAAAAGAAGGAAACTGTCTTCCACACACCAGGCCACTAAGTTAGTGAGTCGCCAGTCTTTGTCTACCAACAAGGCATCTAAAGTTTGTGCAAGTCTTGCAGAAGAAGGTGTGCCTCTTCCTACACCAACACAATCAGGAGTATGGCGAGGAGTCATCAGACTAGCAGAAAAAAAGAAGGATGAGATAAAGTCCCTTTTGAAGGAAGAGAAGGATTTTTCTCTTCACTTTGATGGGAAAAGGCTAGTAAAACAAGAGTACCAAGTGGTCTGCCTCAAAAGTGCAACTAGGGATATTAGACTAGGGGTTGCAAGGTGCAAAAGTGGATCTTCGCAAGATATATATGATGCACTGGAGAAAGTAATTGATGAATATGATGCCTGGTCAAGCATTAAAATGGTCATATGTGATACGACTGCTGTAAACACTGGACGATCAAATGGTGTTGTTGCGAGAATACAGAGAGCAATGAACATGCCTCAATACATTGGGTGTCAGCATCACATATTGGACAGAATATTGAGGCACGTTCTTGATTTCTACATTTCTGAAACGACTACCAAACCGAGTCTGAACTACAAGTTTGTCAATGAACTGTTGGAAAACTATGATCACCTACAAAGTGAGTATGTGGCAGAGACACAAACAGAAAGGGATGAGAACCCTGGCTGGAGGGATGACTTCAATTTCTTGTATGAACTTTGCAAAGCATTCCAGCATTATAAGAAACATGCTTCTTTCCCGATTATCAAGTGGCGAAAACTGCCTTCTCTACACAGTGCCCGATGGAATTCGAGGGCAATTTATACTCTCATTGCATACTTTTTACTGCCATCATGGCGTGATATTTTGGAGCGTCCAGCAAGTTTCATCGCCAACAGCTGGCAAGAAGCATGGTTCACCAATCAAATATTCAAGAAGACAAGCTATGATGACCTTCTCCTTGGTATTACCGAGTTGGGATGTGCCGCTGCCCTGAAATGCTTGAAAAATCACTGGAGCAGGTCACCATCAGTGCTTGATGTACCACGCACGAACATGATAGCAGAGAGAGCTGTGAAAGTGATGGAAGAACTGAGTAAAATATGCAAAAAAGACAAGTATTTATGTGATCGGTTTGTTGTTACCAACAGTATATAGTTTGAGATTTTCTTTGCATCAGTATCACCGTTACTGAAATGTTTCAAAGAATCAAGAGCTTGTGTGGGGGACATTTTTTCAAAATTGAACAAAATGAGTTATTTTTTCGTGATTAGCACCAAAATGTTCAATAAATCTTGTACCAGGCAAACTTTTTTTTTCTGAGTCATAACCCTAATGTACACATACACACACATACACATATATATATATATATATATATGTATATATATACTATATATATGTATATACATTATATATATATATACATATATATATATATATATAGATATATATATATATATATATACACACACACATGGACAAATGCCTGAAGGAAGTGTGTATACTGGAGGAAAAGGAGATTACACAGGTTTATGCAGACGATGCAGCTGTTGTGACAGGAAATCAAAAAGATCTCCAAGAATCCATGACAAGATGGAATGACACCTTAAGCAGGCTGAGAAGTAGACTTAGAAATTTAGTTATCTTGGAGTGCTTTTGGATGAAGAAATTTGGCAAAACATATAAATATCATATAGAATTAAGAAATACAATGCAGATGTCAATGCATTATATCCCACATTTAAGGATAGAAACATCCCAATAAAGGCCAAAACAATTATATTTATCACTATCACATTATTAAGACCAGTACTTCTTTATGGCCCAGAAACCTGGACACTGTGAACAAGAACATCTTGCTAATACAAGCAGCAGAAATGAGAGTCCTGAGAATGATCCGAGGAATGACTAGACGTGAGAGAATTAGAAATTAAGAAATTAGGGAGAGTAACATTTTGCTGAAGATAATTGAAAAGAATAAATTGAGATGGTATGGGCATGTTAAAAGAATGGAAGACACAAAACGCACAAAGAAATTCACGAAGTGGGTTCCTCCTGGTAGGAGGCCAGTAAAACTCCATAGGAAACGATGGATACAGGGAGTGGAAGAAGCTGCTGAACAAAGAGGAAGTAGGAAATTGCAAGAAATAATTAGAGATGAGGGCTTCCGGGGCGACCTTTGGC
>NC_134805.1:1275000-1277500 GCF_046742065.1 Oratosquilla oratoria
AACTGGAAAATTGCTGATATCATACAAATTAATAAAGGAGGAAATAAGGAACACCCAACAAATTACAGACTGGTTTCCCTTACAATCACGGTAGCTAAAATTTGTGAAAAAGTTTTTTAAAAGTAGATGGATAAAACATCTGCAGGAGAACAATATCCTAAATCCGAGACAGTTCGGATTTAGACAGGGAAGATCATGTACCAAAAATTTGATCTGTTTTCGCTCAAGGCTACTAGACATAATACAAGAAAGGGATGGATAGGCTGATTGTACGTTCTTAGATCTACAAAAAAGCTTTTGATAAAGTCCCTCACAAAAAACTATTAAGAAAACTGGAAACCATAGGAGGGATACAAGGGAGGAGAGGTGAGGGAAGGTAGAAAAATAAGGAGGGGAAGAAAAATGGGAAGAAAGGAAGAGGAAAGAACAAGAGGAGTAAGAAAAGTAGGTGTAGGAGAAAAAGAAAAAAGGATTAAGTGGAAGAAGGGGAAGAGAAAGAGGAGGAAAAACAGGACTAGGAAGAAGGGATAGAAAAGTTGGGGAGGAGAACATGGAGCAAGGTGGAGAGGGTGAAGAGGAGGGACAAGGAGAAGTCAGGGGATAAGGGAAAAGAGGATTCAATAGGTGATCTTAAATCTGGGGAAACCCAAATAATGCAAAGGTTATGGACGTACAGTCGCGAGCAAAATTTTCGAACCATGCTCCAGGCCTCACAATGTCAATATGATCTTTATTGTCAAGTATGTGATATATTTTTCTAAGTAGTGTTCAGCTTACAGTTAAAATATTTTCTTAAATAGATAAAGAAGAAGATGCAGACAAAGAATTTAATTTTTGTATCATGGAAAACTCAGGGTGGGTCAAACATTTGCTTGTGATTTTACGTGCAAGTCTGGAGACCACAGCATACGATAGAGCAAAGATTCGAAAACTTTAGTAACCCTTGAGCAAACAAATAGTAGGTCAACATTTTTTTTTTTGAGTGTACGAATGAAGTTTAGGTATTAATTGATCTATTTTACAATTGGAGACTACGTACCAGGCTGGCGGGATAAGTAGGGCGGGGCTGGCTGAAGGGGGGCACGGGGGCAATGAAGGCTCCCCTGGCGTTACCGGTTCCACTTAAAGTCTGCATCCTGGAATGTCAAAGAGAAACACTGTATTAGGCGAGAAAAAGCGACATTTTTTTTTTTCAGAAGGCACTTAGCTGCGGCCTGAAGCTCTTATCTTTATCCCGTGTGCTCAGACAGCCAGGGCGATGTGGTTAAGAGTTTGAGGTTGCTCAGTAGTATCGTTTGTTTTAACCTAGAGTGAAGGTCTGAAGGTACGACTTAATATCAGGATGATATTATGCCCTTAAGCACGGGGACGTACTTTGTGGATTTTATTCTAGATAAGGCCCGATTGTTTTATGCAATTACACCGGTGTCACACTATGCGGCGGCGCCGGATACGGCCAGATTTTGGATAAATGAAATCATCTGGTGATAGCTGGACCTTTATGTAACAACCACCATATCCTCTGGTAGTAGTATCATAACCTTTCGAGTATAATGACTCATAAAGGAGACTTTGCTCTAGCCAACAAGTTGCAACGGCGGCATCGGACAGTATGACAACCGGCTATACGGGGTCCCGGGCCTGCATTCAAGTATTCGAGCGATTGAGTCACCAGTACACATCGATTGGCGGCCCCTGTTCTGCTCTTCTCTATTCTGTCCTGTCCTGTCTTATCAGCATGGAATCACCTGTCAATCATCCTTAGCCCAGCTTAGCTTACCTTAGTTGTGGTAAAGTCCAAGAAAGCACAACACTGTAGTGAACGGGCTTACGTCTTAAATGATGAAAAGATAAACATAATTGAATAAAAGTAATAAAATAATGACAGTAGAAGGAAAAACAACAACAACAACTGAGCAGCATAATCTTGTCAGATTACATTGACGGACAAATTTTAGTTATGAAATTAAACTGGATGATGTAATATTGTTGATGAAATGAATGCAGAATGAAAAATATAACAGTATTGTCTGTACAGTCATATCCAGAGGGTTTAATACTATCCTTGATTTGATTTCTACTTTCCAAATAAGCTTGTATTTCTTAAAGTATTTACTATAATCCTTCTTTAACATTTTCACTCCCACAGCAGATGTTATTCATAATAAGTTGGGAAAAGTAGTGAAAGTTAATCGAGATAGGCTTAATTTCACTTTTTTCTGCTCCTGAAGGGATTTCTCTCGGGTGAATGAACTCACCTGGCGGCAGCTAGACACCTAACACAAGTATATAGCTATGAAAAGGATGGCACCCTTGCTGTTGTGACGCAAACTATATACTTTTTCCTGGCTAACGCCAGATTTTGTCATTAGAACGATGACAGTTTAATTCAACCTCGTTGGTTGGGACGATCAAGCACTCTACATATTTTCTTCAGGAGGGCACATCATTGTAGCAAGGGGCTTGAACTGTCTGCCTTATAATATAATATATATATATA
>NC_134805.1:1285000-1295000 GCF_046742065.1 Oratosquilla oratoria
AACTGAAACCTGTGAAAAGCCTAGGGTAAACTTACTGCGGTAAGTATAACAAAAGAAGAAATTAAAATTTGTATCGAGAAACTCAAAATTAATAAAACACCAGGGCCTGAAGGTTGGCATCCAAGAATCCTACAGGAAACGTAAAACGAGATTGTTGTTTCATTAGAAACTATTTTCAAGAAATCTATCATATCCGGAGATGTCCCAAGAGAATGGGAACTAGACGTTACTCCCATATTAAAAAAATATGACAAAAATAAACCAAATAACTACAGGCCTATAAGCTTGACTTCAATCGTAAGGAAAATGATGGAAACTATCATCAGAGATGCCATCGAATATCATTCAGAAAGTAACATTTTGATAAATGATAGCTAGCATGGATTCCGACGGAAACGTGACTAACTTACTCGAATTTTACGAGACAGTCATCTTGAGTTATGACAAAAGAAACAATATAGATTTAATATATACAGACTTTGCAAAAGCTTTTGATATTGTCCTCCACGAAAGACTACTTACCAAATTAACTTAACACGGAGTAAGTGGTAGCCTATTAAGTTGGACTAGAAATTGGTTGAATGATCGAAACAGAGAGTTGTTTTACGTGGTAAATCTTCTAGATAGAAAAATGTTACGAGTGAAGTTCTACAGGGTTCATTTCTTGTGCCACTTCTATTCATGGTATATATATAAATTATATAAACCACGGACTAAAATCTATTGTCTCAAAATTTGCTGATAATATAATAGATAATAAGAGAGATGATAAGAGATAATAAGATTATAAGAGAGCTGAAACAATGCTTCAAATAATCTGTAAATTCACTTTTAAGATTTTATTTTCAGACAATGGTACTGAATTTAATAATGAAATGTTGGAGGAATTATGTAGGTTATTTAAGGTAAACAAAATTGTGGAGAGGTTAAATAAGAAAATTCTCAATTGTCTTAGAGGTTTGTATTAATTGGGGTAATTGCATTCCTTGTTTGAAATATGCACTCAATAACCAAATTAACAAAGCTACAGGAGAAACACAGCATTTTATTATATAGGGGGAAGATAAAATTCTCCCATATGAAATCTTAATTGCAGAACCAAAGCCTATGTATAACATAAATTATTACATCTCAAATAGGATACATACATTTCAAGCCATAAACCAAAGAGTTATTTAACACATGAAATATACACAAGAGATGAAGAAGCAACAACATAAAATAACATACAAAATAGAATTACAAATAGGAGATTTGGTTATGGCCAAAATGGATACAATCAGTAATAAACTTTCACCAAGATACTCCGGTCCATATAGAATAATTGCTTTTGCAGGGAAGTGTCAGTTAGACATGTAGATGATTTAAAAAGGATTAGGATAGAACTTGATAATGATGATAATTGTGATATTGAGGATTATAAAACAACAACTCTTTTTGAGGGAGAAGCAACATCATGTATACATTCTATTGGGGAAACTTTAAATTCTGAAGAGTATCAGGAATATGTTTATAGTATTATGTTTGAATTGCATATTAATACTGCCAATTTTTACAGATTAGACTGGATTTGTAATATTGTTGTGTATTGCGCATGCCTGGGATAGGAAATCTGTGCTCCTGGAGCCTTGATCGGTCATGAAGACTTGGAGCCTTGCCAATGTATAAAAACAACGCTTTTCTTTTTGTGTTCCATGAAGCATTGGAACTTTTCTTGTGAAGCTTCACTAGTTAGAAATGCGTCTGTGATGCAGAATTGTCGTTATAGAAAGACATTTGTAAACCAGGTTACTCATGGTAACATAGGAAGTTCATATTTCCGATTTTTTTTTAATCGGTTGAAGGTACTATCTAAGTTTCTGACAATTGTGAAATACATGCAGGCACACTCTCCACTATTGCTAACACCCTTAATAATTACTGTGTATATAACCGATGTAACATACCTCACAAACATCAACACTACATTGCTAGAAAACTCTCCACCTTTGAAAATAAGAAAACATCCAACATTGAGATCTACCATAAACAACTCTTTTAATTATGTTCTTAATTTTTTTTCTACTCATTAATTGTGCTGCTTTAACATCATTTATTGTATTCAGGGAGATGAGGACATACAATATTATTCGTCAATTACCGGCATGAAGTTGTAGCAAACAATTTACTGAAACCGTTATAGAAATATAATTTTTTTTTATTTCATAATTTGATTAGGATGTATTTAAAGATCAGTAGGTATTTGGTATTAAAGATATTCGTACATGTTGGAGTAGTTGCATATTCTTGGTATTTATAGCACATTTTGGGTCACCATAAAGTTAATGACAACATCCATTTAAGGATACGAGTATTTCTTTTCCTGCCTTGTTTATGCAGAAATATTTTTAATTATTGAGTTAGCTCCTTGTATAAAATATTTACTCAAATGTTGATTTCCAGAATATTGTAATATGCCACAGCCCTGTAAGAGGGTAGCAGAAAAGGGTTGGTCGTGACGACCAAGTGGTAGCTTCCGAGCCCTGCATGAGGCTGGTAGATGAGTTGGTAGAAAGAAGGGTAGAAGGGGATTGTTGTATTTTATGGTTATTTATCTACAAACACAGCCGATGGCGAACGAGTTGCATAAGTTTGCTCTCCGCTGTGTGTTTATAAACAGTGGCCAGGTGCCCGATTCTAATGCTGACTTGTAACCCAAGTGAAATATGTAGATATTAGAAATTGCTTAAGTAAACAATATTACATAGAGACTTGTAACAACTAATGAAATTGGGGAAAAGGTGGAGAAGGAGAAAATTCAATTACTTCACGAAGGTAAGATCACGCCCGATGGCGAAGGTCTTGAATATAAAGTTAAAGATCATTGAACTAAAGAAATCAATACGTCACTGCAAAGCTCACCTAGAACCTAACATACGTGTTTTCGGGGGATTCCTTGAGTGTACATCAGAAAAGAACGTCGTATAAGAATTAAAGGAAGAAAGAAAAGAAAGCTTACCAAAACTTTGATTTTCCCCTACACTGAAGAGTATATATATATATATATATATATATATATATATATATATATATATATATATATATATATATGTATACATATACATATATTTATATATACATAATGTATATATACATGTTTATATATATATATATATATATATATATATATATATATATATAAGATGATTCAAACTTACATTCCTTTTAAGGACAGACGTCCCCCAAATCAGGCTCGCCCAAAGTGGCTCGACAAAGAAACTGAAAAAAGTATTGCTAAAAAGAGACAGGCTTATATGAAATATAAGTGCTCGGGTGCACCTAATGACTATGAAAGTTATGTTTCAATACAGAGAGATTTAAAAAAGACAATAAGAAAAAGAAAACGACAATACGAAATGAACATCGCTGATAAATCCAAAGAGAATCCCAAAGAATTCTATAGTTACAATAGAGATAAAAAGATTGTTAGGAATCACATTGGTCCACTATTATCTGCTGACGGTCAACTTGAATATTCAAATGAAGGAATGTGTAATATCTTAAACAATTATTTTAGCTCGGTATTCGTAAACGAAACACCTCAAAGTGAATTCCAAACTGAAACCTGTGAAAAGTCTGGGGTAAACTTACTCACTACGGTAAATATAACAAAAGAAAAAATTAAAAGGTGTATAGACAAACTCAAAGTTAATAAAACACCAGGGCCTGACGGTTGGCATCCAAGAATCTTAAAGGAAATGAAAAATGAGATTGTTGTTCCATTAGAAATTATTTTCAAGAAATCCATCATATCCGGAGATGTCCCAAGAGAATGGAAGCTAGCTAACGTTACTCCCATATTCAAAAAAGGTGACAACAAGAAACCAAATAACTATAGGCCTATAAGTTTGACTTCAATCGTAGGAAAAATAATGGAAACTATCATCAGAGATGCTATCGAATATCATTTAGAAAGTAACCGTTTGATAAATGATAGCCATCATGGTTTCAGACGGAAACGTTCTTGCGTGACTAACTTACTCGAATTCTACAACACAGTTATCTCAAATTATGACAAAAGAAACAATATAGATTTAATATATCTAGACTTTGCAAAAGCTTTTGATACCGTCCCACACGAAAGACTACTTACTAAATTAGCTTTGTATGGAATAAGTGGTAGCCTATTAGGTTGGACTAGTAATTGGTTGAAAGGTCGAAAACAGAGAGTTGTTTTAAATGGAAAAACTTCTGGATGGAAAAGTGTTGCAAGTGGAGTTCCTCAGGGTTCCGTTCTTGGGCCACTTCTATTCATAGTTCATAGTATATATAAATTTGCTGATGATACAAAACTGTGCGGAGTGGCAAATGATCACCCAAACCAATTAGATATTCAAGAAGATTTAGATCAATTGCAGCAATGGTCTGAAAAGTGGCTAATGAAATTTAACACAAGCAAATGCAAGGTAATGCACATAGGTAAAAATAACAGTAAGTACGATTACAAGTTATTTGGAAATTCGTTAACAAAAGTGGATAGTGAAAAAGATCTCGGCGTAATTATCAGTAACGACCTCAAATCATCCAAGCAGTGTATTTCAGCCTCTGAGAAAGCAAATAAGATTCTGGGATTGATTGCGCGATCTTTTGATTTCAAAAGTCCATCACTCATTAACAAGCTATATAAATCGTTAGTTCGTCCACATTTGGAATATGCTGTTTCCGTATGGTCACCGAATCTCATTAAAGACATTGACAGACTGGAAAAAGTACAACGGCGAGCCACAAAACTGATTCCAAATATCAAAAATAAATCATACGAAAATCGACTTAAGCACATGAATCTGTTTTCCCTAAAAAAGCGTAGACTCAGAGGTGACTTGATACAGGTCTTTAAGATTTTAAAGGGAATTGACAACATCAAAAGTGACCAAATTTTCACATTGAATGAGAATCAGACAAGAAACAATGGTCTCAAACTGTCCGGAAATAGATTCAATTTGGAAGTAGGTAGAAACAACTTTGCCAACCGTGTAGTTAATGAATGGAATAAACTTCCTGCACAGGTAGTGCAATGTAGTTCAGTTCGAAGCTTTAAGAATCATTTAGATAAATACCTAAGTAAGATGCTGTAATGATTATGATTTATGTTATATTATTTGTTTTTGTTTTGTTATAATTTGTCTGTCTGATTTTCATTTATTATTAGTTATATGTCAATTTATTATCATTTACTATTTACCTGTTTGTTTATCATTTTAACTATACCTATGCATTTATTTATGTATTTTATTTGTTATTTACATTATTATAGTTTTTATTTATTATTAATATGATTTTTGTTTTTTTTTGTTTTTGTTTTTTGCATCCGACCTAGATATAGATCAAAAGGTCTCCTGTCGGCATGCTCCGCCTTTGTAATCCTTTATATGTATGTATGTAAATATATATATATATATATATATATATATATATATATATATATGTTGAAGTATGAAAGACAGAGGAGTGGAAGGGTGGTAAGATAAACACGGTTCCCTGTGTTTATCTCACCACCCCTATACTCATATATATATATATATATATATATATATATATATACATATCTATATGTATATATATATTATATATATATATATATATATATATATATATATATAGATACATATATCATGCAATGAAAATCTCAATGCATTTTTGACAAAATTAAATAACTTAGTCCCTTCAATAAAATTCACTGTGGAGATTGAGAATAATTCAAGCATTTCCTTTTTGGATTGTAAAGTTTATTGATGTGGTAAAAAAATTTTATATAGTGTTCACCGTAAACCTACTAATGTAAGTTCATATTTTCATTATTATTTTGCTCGCCATGTTAGAGTTAAGAAATCAACATTCTCTTCTATGTTCCTCTGTCGATTACGCATTTGCAGCCCTGAATTGATTAATTATGAGATATGTAAGATTTATGAAATTGGAAAACAGTTAGAATACCCAAAACACTTTATGGATAAGTGTTTGAAACATGTAAAAAGGCCATTTTATAATACTGAAAGGCAAAAAAAAAAAAAAAAAAAAAAAAAAATTGATAACACAAACCTGTTGATACTTCCATACAATGAAAATATGATAGAGATTCCCAATATCTTAAAACATTTTAATGTTAATGTTGTCTTTAGAAATAATTCCAACGCTAAAAATCTACTGATGAAAAACTCCCCAAATGATTTTAAGGGATGTGTTTATAGAATACCATATCTTAATTGTAATGAATATTATGTTGGGCAAACAAACAAAGATTTAAAAGTAAGAATAAAACAACATATACATAGTATTAAAACAGGCCAATATTCTAATGTCTTGTTTACTCATGTAAGAGATTTTGACCATCCGATCGATTGGAAAAATGCAACGGAAATTGTACCATGTAAAGACACAATTGAAAGAAATATTATAGAATCCTGTATCATCAAACATGACTATGAACAACTCCTCAATAACAATTTAGGTCTATACAAATTAACCCATTTATTGTTAAGAGTATATATGATAATTACTTTAAGGAATAAGGTCACCGACCCCTACCCTTCAAGACTTGACCTGATATGAATTAATTAGCTTAAGTGGTAACCCTTTCCATGTGTCAAACCTCTCTCATGTGCATATATATCTATATATATCTTACTCTGTACTTATTCATTCTATTGTAATTCTTGAAGATGTGAAAATATCACGAAAGCGCTTGGATTCCAAGAATTTTCCTTTTCCTTGTGGTGTTCAGCATATCGGTGTAGTCACGTGTGTTTTGTGATACTTGCATATATATATACAGTATATATATATATATGTATATGTATATATATACATACATACATATATATACATACATATATATATATATATATATATATATATATATACATATATATATACATATATATACATATGTATGCAAGCATATATATATATATATATATGTATATATACATATAGAATATATATATATGTATATACACACACACACACACACACACACACACACACACACACACACACACACACACACACACATATATATATATATATATATACACAAATATATACATATATTTATACATAAACATATATATATATATATATATAAATATATATGTATATATATATATATATATATATATATATATATATATGTATTGGCTGCATGTTATTGTAACAAAGTAGCATACAGTTAATACTTTAGGGTCTATATGGGGCGCCCTTACGGACCAGAGCCACACATCATTTTGTCTATGATAGAGGAGGACTCTGTTCACAGAGAAATTATGACACTTTTATTATACTGCGACTGTTCCTCCGTTATGCTGTCCCCCAACCCCTTGTTACTGTCCTGTACCATTTCTTAGAGTATTCGTTTCCTTTTTCGCCTACCCTGTGGTGGGGGGATATAATGCTGCTACCACGTCTTCACACTTGAGCCGTAAGAGGCGAGAAAAACGGGATGGGGATTAGGACTAGGCATCCTTCTCCTTGTAGCCCCACATGGGACATTCCTAAAAAAGTAAAGACATAAGAGGGTCTAGGAGTTTTCCAACCAGTACCCTAAGATTTTGGTCTTTTAATGTGCGTGGATGTAGTACAGATGAGAGTAAAGGGGAAGAGATAGGCAGTATGTTTGTGAGAAGAAAGATGTATGTGTTGGCTTTGAGTGAAACTAAGTTGAGAGGGAGGGGCGAGTGTGAGTTTGGGAGTGTAGTTGGGAGGTTCTAAGGAGTGAAGAGAGGGAGAGGGAGAGGGAGAGAAGGGGTGGCTATACTAGTAAGTGTAGAGATAGGTAAATGTGTGGTGGAGTGGAAGGAGGTTTCTTCAAGGTTAATGTGGATGAAGGTGAAACTAAGAAAGGAGATGTGGGTTTTTGTAAGTGCATATGGGCCTGGTAGTGAGAAGAGTGTAGAGGAAAGGGAGGCTTTTTGGATAGATTTAAATGAGTGCATATAGGGATCAGGGAGAAACGTCAATGCAGTAGTATTGAGAAACCTTAATGCTAGGGTAGGAAATAAACCAATAAACGGAGTGGTTGGAAAGTGTGGAGTTCCAGGAAAGAATCGTAGTGGAGAGTTAATGGTGGAGATGTGTCTACAAAGAGAGTTGATGATAGCAAATACAATGTTTCGGAAGAGTCAAGCATAAGTACACATGGGAGAGGGTGGTGGATGGAAGGGTGGTAGATAGAGCGTTAATGGACTATGTAGTGGTAGATAGGAGTATAATAGTAAGAGTTAAGGATGTACATGTTCTAAGGGGAGAGAGTGGGGGAATATCAGATCGTTTTCTGGTGGAAGGTAAGTTGAGAGTGTAGGATCGATGGAGAAAGCGGAAAAGGACAAAAGGTAGGGAGGTGCTTAGAGTGAACTGCTTAAATGAGAAAGAAAAGGAGAAGGAGTATAAGAAGAAGCTAAGAGACGAGTGGGAGGGAGTGAAGGATAGAATAGAACTAGGAGTGGAGGAGGAATGGGGATGGTTCAAGGAGGGAGTCACAAGGTGTGCAAGGATGATGTGTGGAACAAAGAGGACAGGAGTAAGTAGAAAGAAGGGTAGTGAGCGGTGAGATGAAGAAGCAAAAAAGGTGCAGAAGAGAAAATACGAGCTTTCACAGATTGGCTACAAAATAGGACGAGGGAATCATATGAGAGGTACAATGAAAAGAGAAGTAAAGCATAAGATAAAGGAGGCGAAGAGGAGAGTGGATGCGAAATGGGGTAAGAGTATGACAGAAAACTTTGAAAGTAATAAAAAGATGTTTTGGAAAGAAAATAAAAGAGGAAGAGGAGGTGAATCAAGTAGAGAAGAAAAGGTAAAGGTGCAGATGGAGATATGATAATGGAAGAGAAGGCTGTAAAGGGAAGATGGGCAGAGTATTTTTGTAAGTTACTAAATGTAAAGGAGGATAGGGAGGAAAAGGTACGTACAGTGGGAAGTGCTAAGAAAATGACCGTAATGATTGGGGAAAATGGAGGAGAAATAAGGAAAGATGAAGTGAAGTCAGTTGTTAAAATGATGAAAGCAGGTAAGGTACCTGGTCTGGATGGATGTCATGCAGAATGTCTGGAAAGAGGAGGTACAGTTATGGTGGACTGGCTGGTGAGGTTATTTAATGTTTATTTAAGAGAGGGTGGAGTACCAGAGGACTGGAGGAGTGCCTGTATAGTTCCACTTAACAAGGGAAATGAGACAAGTGTGAGTGTAGTAGTTTCAGAGGGATCAGCTTGTTAAGTGTAGTTGGAAAAGCTTATGGGAGGGTCTTGATTGAAAGGATTAGGAGAGGAACAGAGGGAGTAATTGGCGAGGAACAGTGTGGGTTTAGGACAGGTAGGGGTTGCATAGATCAGATTTTTGTGATAAAACAGATATGTGAGAAAGCTATAGGAAAAGATAAGGATGTGTTTTGGGCTTTTATGGATCTGGAAAAGGCTTATGACAGGGTAGACAGGAAGGCACTGTGGGAGGTATTGCAGACAATCATATATATTCTAATACTCTATCACTCCAGGTACTTGGGTAACTATATTTCATTTAAAAAAATTGGTTAGGGTTAAGGGTTAAAGTTAGGTGGGGTATACATAGGTTAGGGATTATTCGCGAACTCTTCCTAGGTTTTTGTAGATAGACCCCTATAATCATATATATTCTGAAACCTTATAACCAAAGGTACTTGGATAACTATCTTTCATTTGTCTGGCTGTCTGTTTGTTTGATTGTTTGTTCACGAACTCCTAGGGTTTTGGAGATAGGCCCCCAAAACCATATATATTCTGATACCCTATCACTCCAGGTACTTGGATAACTATATTTCATTAAAGAATATTTTGGTTAGGGTTAAGGGGAAAAGTTAGGTGGGGTATGGTTAGGTTAGGGATTATTCACGAACTTTTAGATTTTTGCAGATAGACCCTTATAACCATATATATTCTGAAACCTTATAACCCAAGGCACTTGGATAACTGTTTTTAATTTGTTTGTCTGT
>NC_134805.1:1297500-1300000 GCF_046742065.1 Oratosquilla oratoria
AATACGGGGATTGGATGTAAATGTACACATAGTTTCCCGCGTTCGTATACTTATCAATGTACTATCATAGTGGAGATGGGTTAAACACAAACTTTCATGTATGTGTATGTAACTCGAGCATACAAATATATAAGAAAAGTTGCGCTCAACTTGTATCTCTTTTGATGGTACATTGCTCTAAAAAGTCAATACAGCACTGGTCACGTTCTCGCCGCGTTGGTTCGAGTCCTCGGGCGTACCACGTTTCAATTTCTGCATGTGTCTTCACGGTTCTTCCGATGTTGATGGCTTATAATTAAAGTGCATTGTGGTTGATAAAAATGTATCTCTAGCCACTGGGACCCATTCAGTGTTGTACAAATACTTTTCCGCGTTCGTATACTTACCAATGTACTATCATAGTGGAGATAGATTGAACGCAAACTTTCGTGTATTTGTATGTAACTCGAGCATACAAATATATAAAAAAAGTTGTGCTCAACTTATATCTCACTTGATGGTGTATTGGTCTAAAAAGTCAATACGGCACTGGTCACGTTTTCGCCGCGTTGGTTCGAGTCCTCGGGCGTACCACGTTTCAATTTCTGCATGTGCCTCTACGGTTTTTCCATTCAACCAATCGGCACTCGGGACAGGTCACGAGGTCTTCTGCCATAGCGCTTCGAGGTTCCTACCAGAAATCGGGTGCACACGGCCTATCTGCTATCCAATCAGCATCGAGCTTCACCCGCGCTCGGTTGGCCGGATCCCGTGTTCAGATATAAATACCCTTACCTGGATAACTTTCATCACTATTCTCCTAACCTCCAGTGAAGAAACAAACCGCAGTCTACACCCTGAAGAAGCCTCAGATCGAGGCGAAAAATTCTGAGTTTCGGTGCATGTTAGTCAACAGTTTCCTATGTTACTAGAAGATCATTAATCAAGTCGGCATACAACAGCACAAAAAGTGAGCTATGCTACTCATCAAAGACAAATGAATAGTTTTATCCAGCCCCTCTCTACAAGTAATAAGGAGAGCTTTCAAAAGATCAAGAATTCCTACCTTAAAATCATCAAAGCATCCGGTGTAGTTGATTTTAATCAGAAATGTCTGAGAGAAAACCTGTGCCCAAGAAATATATATATACATATATATATATATATATATATATATATATATATATATATATATATACACACACACACATATATATATATATATATATATATATATATATACACACACACATATATATATATATATATATATATATATATATATATACATATGAACGCACACACACACACACACACACACACACACACACACACACACACACACACACACACACACACACACACACACACACACACACACACACACACACAAGCACAGTAGCAAATAATATGCGAAAATGTTATCAAAAACAAATGGATCAAACACTTGGAGGAGAATAAAATATTAAACCCTAAACAATTTGGCTTTCGAAGTGGAAGATCGTGTACCACAAATTTAATATGCTTTTACTCGAGATTAATTGAGATAATACAAGAGATGGCTGGGCAGATTGCGCCTTCTTGGACCTGCAGAAGGCTTTTGACAAAGTATCACATAAAAAGTTGACAAGAAAAAATTAAATAGTAGGAGGAATACAAGGTAAGCTGCTGGAATGGATGAAGGATTTCTTAAGTGGGAGAAAAATGAGAGTGGTACTTAGAGTTAAAAATTCGAACTGGGAATATGTGGTAAGCAGCGCCCCGCAAGGTTCTGTATTGGCTTCTTTAATATTTCCCATATATATAAATGATATGGATAAGGAAGTGAAGTGTTACATGAACTTCTTTGCTGACGATGCCAAATTATTCAAGAGAGTAAGCACAGAAGAAGATTGCAGATCGCTATAAGAAGACCTGGACAAAATATGGGAATGAAGTCAGAGGTGTGAAATGAATTTTAATATTAAGAAATGTAGTACAATGTAATTTGGAAAAAAAGCAAAAATAGAATATCGGGTCAATATAAATCTGGTAACAAGGAAGTCAAAAAAGTCGACTCAGAAAGGGATCTGGGAGTGATTATCTCAAGTGACTTGACACCTGATAAACATGTCAATAAATTAGTTGGAGAGACTTTTAACTTATTAAGATCATTGAAAGCGGCCTTCGACTACATGGATGAAGAAATGGCAAAGAAAATAGTGGTTGCACTAATAAGACCTAAAGTAGAATATGCTGCAACACTATAGGCACCTAGCGCGCACACACACACACAAAAAAAAACATAAGAAAATTATAAATAATTCAAAGAGCAGCGACAAAAATAGCACCTACACTATCAAATTTGACATACGAACAAAGATTGGAGAAATTACATCTATCAACACTGGAACAAAGAAGAGATAGAGGTGATTTGTTGACCATTTACAGAATTATGAAAGGGATGGAAATTCTTGATAGAGACGACTTATTAAAATGGGAAAGAAAAGAAACAAGAGGACACGAAAAGAAGCTAAAGAAG
>NC_134805.1:1302500-1305000 GCF_046742065.1 Oratosquilla oratoria
TGGCTATAGTGTGTGCGCTCCAAGAATCCGTTGAGGGTGTGGCACACGTCATGCCAAACCAACCTTTCCCTCTTGTTTCCTATTCATGTACTATTTGATTTTTTATATATTCGGTATATAGTAAAGGAATTTTTATAGTGCAATGGGTATCACTTTTTAGGATCATAACAACGATTACTCACTCCATCTCCCCTATTTCACCTGTGACACCTAGGCGTGGCAACAAGGGGAAAAAGCGCTGCCACACGTCGTAGAATTTATTTAATTTGCTGTTATATTCCTAGAAAGTGATTCAGACTTCTTTATTATATAGATAATAAAGAAGCCAAATAGCACATAGATGCGAAATAACAGAGAGAGTCATGAACATAGGTCGATTTGACAGTATGGCTAGTAAATCACGACGTATGCCACACCCTGAACGGACTCCTTGAAGCGTAATCTCTCCTCGTGTTCGTTTTGGTTTTACCCAGGGATTGAGTTCCTCCTCATGTTCGGTAACGCTAGCAAATCAGACATCTGAATATTCAAACTTGGGTTCACTTCTTTGATGAATGGGGCTTCTAGGATGGGAGACGACGTGCAACTTGGCATGTTATGTCTGTGTTTTCTACCAGTGTTTCTCTTGTCCGATGTTCCTATCGTGAATGTTTTTTGGGGCTCCAGATGTGAGATGGTAGCCGACATGTCTACTCAACTTTATTGTTGTCGTTCCGATATGGTTGTGGGGAGGGATTCACAGTTCCCTTTGGCACAAATGAATTGATAGGCGGCATGCGACTACTAAGTTGGCTCTTTCTTCACGTTAGTACTGTTACGTAGTAACGTATAGCCTTTTTTATTTTGTAATATACTACAAAGTTCAGTATTATTTCGGGACTTATTGCTTTTACGTTTCTTACAGTTTGGTCTAGTATTCTCCCTTCTTTATATGCCGATGAGAAATATGCGCTGTAGTATATTATAGATTTTTCCTTATTCTCTGCTTTAACATTTGTGCATGGCACAGCTTGTAGACGGTTTTCTTTGTTTGTCTATATCTTGTTTGTTGATCTCATTGTTCAACCGTATTTGTGTTGATATATTTATTTCTGTGTTGAGATGTTTCCATGTACTGTACTAGTAACTGCTCTTCGTATATAGGCGTTGATAGTTGAATCCTAGTACCTTTGGGGCACTCGCTTTTATAATACAAGCAGTGGCCAGGGTTTGTAGGATTCATATGTACATCATTGGTGAAATTATCTTATTCTTTTTTGACGAATATGCCTAAAAATAGCATGGATCCTTCTACGCTGTGTTCAATCGTAAATATTGAGCCGAATGTATCTTGGAGGCAGTTTTTCATTTCAATATCTTCAATGCACATAGTTTTGATGAAAATATAAATGTAGCGGCAGTAGATTCCAGGTATCTCATTCTTTTTGAACACTTCCTTTTAGGTGCCACCCATAAAAAAGTTTGCTAATAGGACTCCAAGCGGGAAACCCACAGTGACTCCGTCAACTAGTTATTTCTTTCAACGTGGGCAGGTGAAGTGTACTTCTTTTGTGTAGCACAAGAGAAGGCTGCGTAACATAGATTCGGGGATAGCTAGGTTGGGAGTATTGTCGTTATGGTAAATACGGTAAATTATATAGTCAATAGTGCGTTCAACTGGGATGTTCTTAAATGGTAGCAGACTGGAATCCTAATCATAATAAAATGTCAGCTATGTTCTTTCTACGTTATCTACCTCCACCTTATAACGATAACCTCCATTTCCTTGCTGTCCCTCTCTGTCTTACTCCACTGTCACCTATCCGTTCTATATTTCCTTTCTGTCTTACACTACTGAGGATTCACCTGGTCCCTCAGTCATCTTTAATCCTCCCTTCATTATATTCCTTCTCTATCTTACACTAACTCTAGAATGATTGTCTGCTCCTTCACGAAACCTGTGCACCGTTAGGCGGAGGTAATGCATGCATTCTTACAGTCTAGTAAACTGTTCCTTCCTGTATCTTCCCACTACATCTAAAATCTACTCTTAATGGCTTGCCTGGTCTTTCTCAGGACCAATTCCTCGCTAGAAGAAGGTCGTTGACGCATATTTTTTCGGCATTACCCTGGCACTATTTTACACTAACTCTTGTGAACTTCTTAGCTCTATCAGAAATACCGCGCCTGTTTAAGCGAAAGTTCTGAATCCTAAGCGTTTCACACAGTACTTTAATGTTATCTCAACGCTCAACAATAAAATACTTTATGATCCTTCGCTAGTATCTCAAACCAACTCCCGTGGACTTACCTGGTCTTTCAGGGAACTTGTGCCTCGCAAGATGAAGGGCGTAGACAACTTCGTGAAGGTCCAAAGACGTGAGGCGAGGTTGAGCCTGCGAAGATTCCAAACAGGTACCTGCTTATATTCTCGTGACGGGGAGGGTGACGGAGGGTGTGAAGAGGCGGGCCAGGTGGGGGTAGGGGAGGATATGTGTGAAGAGGGGTAGAGGAGACATTG
>NC_134805.1:1312500-1320000 GCF_046742065.1 Oratosquilla oratoria
AGTTCTATGAACTGAGCTTTACTGAAATCGGGTATTTTAGAAGCACAAGTATCTATTCTAAAATTGTTTAGGAGTTTGAATCTGACTAAGTTGTGATCGCTATTTGCAACAGATTCACCGACTTCTACATCAGTTGCCATGCTTTCGCGGCTAGTGATCAATAAATCGAGTAAGTTTCCATATCTTGTGGGCTCTTTTACATGCTGAATTAAGTAATTGTCACCAAGTTTCTTTTATTCCGACTGTGGGTTCTTCGTGATTATAGTTTACAAATGTGCCACTAAAGTTTGTCCAAGTTATACATACATAAATAGATAAGTATATATATATACATACATACATATATATATATTGTTATGCATTTCTCTCGTGCGTATTGATAGTGACAAAATATTATTAACCGTACGTCTGACAAACGTACACACCTTTCAAATCTCTGCTTTAATTATTCATACACCTCCTGGATCATATAGAAATACATTGCTGAGCATATGCAATTTCATGTAATTTCTCTTCAAAAGAAGTATTAATTATATTAGGTTCTCATAAAAATATGTCAAAAGATTTACATGTGAGATGTGTCGTGTTGGAACCTTCCAAGAGTTGTTTGACAACTGATATATGACTTCTACTTAAGAAATTAAGAACTTTATTTTATACATAGGCGTTTAATATAACTACATGTTTCTAGTATCTTATTTCATTATCTTTGGGTGTTTTTTATATATTAAGAATTGCTCTTCATTTTTACCGGTTACTATTTGTTTTTACATTAATGTACAACGGCTCGAACAACTCTACTTCATAATATTGTTAACATATATTATGCACATAACTTTGATGTAATTAGGTAAGATTATAAAAACCTCGGGTTAATTCGAGCTTTCCTCACAGTCGGGGAAACGACTGTAACTCAGATTTGATTCAGCTAATGAACGATACAGTCCACTCTAGATATCTAAATTTGATATCTGAGATATCTGGTCGTTCTACGCACTCAACAATTCTCACTCCTTTGCCATCCTGCTATCATATTCCACGTGCTCACACCCATACATAGATGCATAAATATACCAAAGGCTTTTTCCGCCTTACACGGGGGTAGCCAAAAAGAAAAAGGCATAGAAACCACTCCCACCCATTCTATCCCCTACATACTCCACTCCCCTCCACCCTGCTCCCTCCCTCTTATCTTGACACCTCCTGGATGACGGGTCATCCCTGCATTCTGTCTACTGCCCTGGGTCAGAAGTAGTGTCGCAAGACACAGCACATCCACAGCAAGACCGCTTCATTAATTCGGCAAACCCCCCCTCTCCGTCCCCTCATAAAGAAAAGAAGACGGGGAGAAATCCCCTTGGGCTGCGTCAGATTATTTCTCATATATACTTCCTCACCCCCCATCCCTCACCCACTTCCCCTCATGCATCATAGTATCATCCATACACAACCCTTCTCCATTCACCCCTATCTTCTGTCCTCTCCCGTCCTTCCTCAACAGACGTTCCTCTCTTGTGTAATGCCCCTTTTACCCCATCCGTCCATCTCATCCTAGGACGCCCCCTCGTATTCACTCCTTCCACCTCTGCCTTCCACACCTCTTTCACTAATCTTTCTTCACTCATTCTTTCCATGTGTCCAAACAATCTTAATACTCTTTCATCAACCCTATCTCCCAAATCCCTTTCCACCCATGTTCTCCTCCTCACCTCCTCATTCACTCTATCCAGCCTAGTAACCCCTATCATACTTCTCAGATATTTCATCTCAAACACATTCAAACTCCTTCTCTCTTCCTCTCTTATGTTTCATGTTTCTGCCCTGTACAGTTCTATCGGTACAATCACTCCTTCATATATCCTCCTCTTAGCATCCATTCACAGATGTCTATTTCTCATTACACTTTTTAGTTCACCAGGGCTTCTCTCAATCTACATTCTACCTCCACCCCCACTCCATCCTTTCCTGCCACATTCACACCCAAGTATCTAAAACTATCCACTTCCTCCAGTCTCTCTCCCTTAACAAAGGATTACAAAGGCGGAGCATGCTGGCAGGAGACCTTTTGGTCCATATCTAGGTCGGATGCTAAAAAACAACAACATAATAATAATGAAATAATAGATAAAAACTATAATAATGTAAATAACAAATAAAATACATAAATAAATGCATTGGTATAGTTGAATAATAAACAAACAGGTAAATAGTAAATAATAATAAATTGACATATAACCAATAATAAATGAAAATCAAACAGAAAAATGATAACAAAACAAAAACAAATAATATAAAATAAATTATAATCATTACAGCATCTTGCTTAGGTGTTTATCCAAATGATTCTTAAAGCTTCGAACTGAACTACATTGCACTACCTGTGCAGGAAGTTTATTCCATTCATTAACTACACGGTTGGCAAAGTTGTTTCTACATACTTCCAAATTGAATCTATTTCCGGACAGTTTGAGACCATTGTTTCTCGTCTGATTTTCATTCAATGTGAACATTTTGTCACTTTTGATGTCAGTTCCTTTTAGAATCTTAAAGACCTGTATCAAGTCACTTCTGAGTCTACGCTTTTTTAGGGAAAACAGATTCATATGTTTTAGTCGATTTTCGTATGATTTATTTTTGATATTTGTAATCAGTTTTGTGGCTCGCCGTTGTACTTTTTCCAGTCTGTCAATGTCTTTAATGAGATTTGGTGACCATATGGAAACGGCATATTCCAAATATGGACGAACTAACGATTTATATAGCTTGTTGAGTGATGGACTTTTGAAATCAAAAGATCGCGCAATCAGCCCCAGAATCTTATTTGCTTTCTCAGAGGCCAAAATACACTGCTTGGATGATTTGAGGTCGTTACTGATAATTACGCCGAGATCTTTTTCACTATCCACATTTGTTAACGAATTTCCAAATAACTTGTAATCGTACTTACTGTTATTTTTACCTATGTGCATTACCTTGCATTTGCTTGTGTTAAATTTCATTAGCCACTTTTCAGACCATTGCTGTAATGTATCTAAATCTTCTTGAATATCTAATTGGTTTAAGTGATCATTTGCCATTCCGCACAGTTTTGTATCATCAGCAAATTTGGAAACAGTAGATTTTAGTCCATGGTCTATATCATTTATATATACTATGAATAGAAGTGGCCCAAGAACGGAACCCTGAGGAACTCCACTTGCAACATTTTTCCATCCAGAAGTTTTTCCATTTAAAATAACTCTCTGTGTTCGACCATTCAACCAATTACTTATTCCGTGTAAAGCTAATTTAGTAAGTAGTCTTTGATGTGGGACGGTATCAAAAGCTTTTGCAAAGTCTAGATATATTAAATCTATATTGTTTCTTTTGTCATAATTCGAGATAACTGTGTTGTAGAATTCGAGTAAGTTAGTCACGCAAGAACGTTTCCGTCTGAAACCATGATGGCTATCATTTATCAAACGGTTACTTTCTAAATGATGTTCGATAGCATCTCTGATGATAGTTTCCATTATTTTTCCTACGATTGAAGTCAAACTTATAGGCCTATAGTTATTTGGTTTCTTTTTGTCACCTTTTTTGAATATGGGAGTAACGTTAGCTAGCTTCCATTCTTTTGGGACATCTCCGGATATGATGGATTAAGGCTTACTTCCAGCCTGCTGTCACTCTCTTCCCTTGTACATCTCATCACTTTACTTTTGCCCACATTTATCTTCAGCTTCCTTCTTTTACACACCTTCTCAAACTGTCACTATCTTCCTCAATCCCTCCTCTGATCCTGCTACAAGCGCAGTGTCGTCCGAAAACAACAGCTGACTTATCTCCCACTTTTCTCCATTTTATTTAACCATCCCCAACCCCCTGACCCATTACCCTTGTATTCACCTCTCGCACCACCCCATCCATGTATAGATTGAACAGCCAGGGTGACATAACACATTCCTGACGAAATCCTACCTTTACCTCAAACCATTCACTCTCTCCGTTTCTAATCCTAACACATGCTCTACTACTCTCGTAAAAACTCTTGACTGCTCTTAACAGCCTTCCTCCTATCCCATATATCTGCAGTACCTCCTACAGTGCCTTCCTGTCAACCCTGTCGTAAGCCTTTTCCAGATCCATAAAAGCCCCAAAAACATCCTTACCCTTTTCTATAGCTTTCTCACATATCTGTCTAATCACAAAAATCTGATCTATACAATCCCTACCTGTCCTAAACCCACACTGTTCCTCACCAACTACTCCCTCTGTTCCTCTCCTAATCCTCTCAATCAAGATCCTCCCATAAGCCTCCCCAACTACACTCAACAAGCTGATCCCTCTGAAACTACTACACTCACACTTGTCCCACTTTCCCTTGTAATTGTAAAGTGGAACTATACAGGCACTCCTTCAGTCCTCCGGCACTATACCCTCTCTTAAACAAACGTTAAATAACCTCATTAGCCAGTCCACCATAACTTTACCTCCTTCTTTCAGACATTCTGTATGACATCCATCCAGACCAGGTGCCTTATCTGCTCTCATCATCTTAACAGCTGCTTTCACTTCATCTTTTCCTATTTCTCCTTCATTTTCCTCACTCATCACTCTCATTTTCTTAGCACTTCCCACTGCAACTACCTTCACTTCCCTATCCTCCTTCACATTATTAACTCCCTGAAATACTCTGCCCATCTTTCTCTCACTGCCTTCTCTTCCATTATCATCTCTCCATCTGCACCTTTTACCTTTTCTTCTCTACTTGATTTGCCTCCTCTTCTTCTTTTCATTTCTTTCCAAAACATCTTTTTATTACTTTCAAAATTTTCTGCCATACTCTTTCCCCATTTCACATCTGATCTCCTCTTTGCTTCCTTTATCTTATTCTTAACTTCCCTTCTCATTACTTTGTACCTCTCATACGATTCCCTAGACCTAAATTGTAGCAAATCTATGAATGCCTGCTTCTTCTCTTCTACACCCTTCTTTGCTTCCTCATCCCACCACTCACTACCCTTCCTTCTATTTCCTCCCGCCCTCCTTGTTCCACACACCATCTTTGCACACCTTATGACTCCCTCCTTGAACCATCCCCATTCCTCCTCCACTTCTAGTTCTACTCTATCCTTCACTCCCTTCCACTCCTCTCTCAGCTTCTTCTTATACTCCTTCTCCTTTTCTTTCTCATTTAAGCAGTTCACTCTAAGTACCTCCCTACTTTCTGCCCTTTTCCTCTTTCTCCACCTATTCTCCACTCTCAATTTAACTTCCACCAGAAAATTATCTCCCCCTTAGAACATGTACATCCTTAAGTTTCCTACCATACTCCCGATCATCACTATATAGTCCATTAACGCTCTATCTACCACCCTTTCATCCACCACTCTCTCCCATGTGAAATTATGCTTGACTTTCTTCTTAAGCACTGTATTTGCTATTATCAACTCTCTTTCAAGACACATCTCCACCATCAATTCTCCATTACGATTTATACCTGGAACTCCATACTCCCCAATCACTCCATCTATTGGTTTGTTTCCTACCCTAGCATTAAGGTCTCCCAATACAAATACGTTAACATTTCTCCCTAGTCCCTCTATGCACTCATTTAAATCTACACAAAAAACCTCCCTTACCTCTACGCTCTTCTCACTACCAGGCCCATACGCACTTACAAAAACCCACATCTCCCTTCCCAGCTTCACCTTTATCCACATCAATCTTGAAGAAATCTCCTTCCACTCCACTACACGCTTACCTATCTCTTCATTTACTAGTATATCCACCCTTCTCTCCCTCGTCCCCTCTTCACTCCTGAGAACCTCCCAGCTACATTCCCAAACTCACACTCGCCGCTCCCTCTCAATTTAGTTTCACTCAAAGCCAGCACATCCATTTTTCTTCTCATAAACATGCTGCCTATCTTTCCCCTTTTCACTCTCATCTGTACCACATCCACGCATATTAAAAGAACCAAACCTTAGGGTACTGGTTGGGAAACTCCTAGCCCGTCTTATGCCTTTACTTTTTTTTTTAGGAATGTCCCCTTTTGGGGCTACAGGTAGCAGGACTCCTAATCCTATCTTCTAGCCCGTTTTTTTTTTTTTTTTTTTTTTTTTACTTTTACGACCCAAGTGGGAAGACTTGGTGGTAGCATTCTTTTTCCCCACCACAGAGTAGGCGAAAAAAGGAAATGAATATTCAGAGAAATGGTACAGGGCAGTAACAAGGGGTTGTGGGACACCATAACGGAGGGACAGTCGTAGCATAATAAAAGTGTCATCATTTCTCTATGAACAGAGTCTTCCTCTATCACAGACAAAATGATGTGTGGCTCTGGTCTGTAGGGACGTCCTATATAGACCACAATAACATGCAGCCAGTACCCCAAACGGGTATACATAGATAACTCTTGTTATTATAGACGAGTACAATTCAGTACACTGTTCAACATTCGGCTAGATACAGTTTTCTGTGGTAGTTATTTAACTACCATAAAGATAGAACAGTTCTAATACATGTATTTTTGTAAAACTGTATATATATTTTTTTCCAAGGCCCGAACATTTCACTTTTGCACATAGTCCCAAAGAAGTTAAAAAGAAAGAACATTTTTAGTATACTTTCTTTTTTTTCTCTTCCGTTCTACCTTTCCTTCTTTTTAACTTTTTTGTATCTTATATTTTTATTTGTCTGATTGTAACTTATTCGTTTGTTCTTGAGACCTTTTCCTCCTTTTGTTCCCCCATCCTTCATTTGATCCATCTCCATTTGCGTTTTTGGACTATGTTCTGGTGATTTTACGTTTGTGTTACGTATTGATGCCTTTTGCTACACTTGTTTTATGTTCACAGTCATATAACTTGTTTTATTTTTATATGTATTTTTATTTTTATTCTATTTTATTTTATCTTATTTTGTGTCAATATTTCATATCAACTGTAGTGTGTTTAATATGGTAAAGAGGTTTGCTTTGTACCTGTGATTGAGAGTGAGAACCTTTCCCAGGTTTACCACTTTGACGATTTATATTTGAGTTCACAATCTTGTAACCATTATATCCCCTGAAGACAATTCCTGGACGGGAATCGATACGTCGGGCAAATAAACCCTTCAATTGAGTCTGGTGTTTACAGTTTTCCAATATGGATCCCAGACTCCAAATCTTCACATTCTATATACATAAAAAATATTTCTCTCTAAAACCTTCCAACCTCCTACTCCGGAAATGAGTCATCACCGGAAACACTAACTCCCGGGGACACATCTGACTCAGACTCAGAGAATCTTTACGAAATAACGCTAAGAGAATCTTTACGAAATATTGCCAAGAGAATCTATATACATAAAAACGGAATTACGGAATTCTGACAAAAGAATCTTTACGAAATATTAATGAGAAAATATTTACGAAATATTGCCAAGAGAATCTTTACCAAATGTTAACAAGAGAATCTTTACGAAATATTACCAAGAGAATCTTTACGAAATATTGCTAAGAGAATCTTTACG
>NC_134805.1:1327500-1345000 GCF_046742065.1 Oratosquilla oratoria
CGACAAAATGGTTGGGGGGCAGGGGGAAGTCGATTTTCTCCTTCTCGATTCTATCCCTAAGGAGCCAGCAAAATATTAGATATTTAAACCACCCTTTGTGGACATTTCCCCCACGGACGTTTGCGCCAGCATTCTCATCCTTTCCCAGTGTCCAATCCCCCCACCCTCCTCCTCCTCCTCCTCCTCCTCCTCCTCCTCTTCCTTCCCCCCCCCTTTTTCTCTCCCCGTTCCCTCCTTTCCCCTTATTTAATCTCAAGCATTTGTATCTCAACTTGTACTTGAAAAAGCTGTAATAAGCGAAACGTCGTACAAATAAAGGCTCCGTCCTCATATGGTGTTTATCTAGTCAATCTTGTCGGCAGACTGCCACTTTTAAGCATGCATATATTTACATATATATATATATATATATATATACATACATATATATATATATATATATATATATATATATATATATATATATGTATTTACTATAATAAAGTAGTAGCCGCTGTCTGTCTGTTTGTTTGTTTGATCACGAACTCCTCCTAGGGTTTTGCAGATAGACCCCCATAACTATATATATTCTGATACTCTATCTCTCCAGGTACTTGGATAACTATATTTCATTAAAAAAAATTGGTTAGGGTTAGGGGTTAAAGTTAGGTGGGTAATGGTTAGGTGAGTGATTATTCATGAACTACCCCTAGGTTTTTGCAGATAGACCCCTATAACCATATGTATTCTGAAACCTTATAACCCAAGGTACTTGGAAACTATCTTTCATTTGTCTGTCTGTTTGTTTGTTCATTTGTTTGCTCAGGAACTCCTCCTATGGTTTTGCATATAGACCCCCATAACCATATATATTCTGATACCCTATCACTTCAGGTGCTGGGATAACTATATTTCACTTAAAAACATATTTTTGTTTTGGTTAAGGGTTAAAGTTAGGTGGGGTATGGTTTAGAGATTATTCACGAACTCCTCCTAGGTTTTTGCAGATAGACCCCTATAATCATATATATTCTGAAATCTTATAACCCAAGGTACTTGGATTACTATCTTTCATTTGACTGTCAATTTGTTTGTTTGTTTATTTGTTTGTTTGTTTGTTCACGAACTCCTCATAGGGTTTGGAGATAGACCCCCATAACCATATATATTCTGATGCCCTATCACTCCAGGTACTTGGATAATTATGTTTCATTTAAAAATATATATTTTGGTTAGGGTTAAGAGTTAAAGTTAGGTGGGGGTATGGTTAGGTTAGGGATGATTCACGAACTCGCATCAACGCACGAGTAATTTGGCTAGTGTATATATATATGTATATATATATATATATGTATATATATGTATATATTATATATATATATGTATATATATATATATATATATATATATATATATATATATCGAATAAAGAATATATATCAACTGTAGCCCTCTTCAGGAAAGTACATAAAACAGAGGACGAAGGGGACTTACAAGCTACAGAAAAGAGAAGGAATGTGGACAGATGCCCTCACTCAGGCGCGGGGCAAACTGGGGTGGCGGAGGAGGGAGGGGGTGAGGTGAGGGGGTGTTGTAAGCTCCGTACCAGTTTCCTAACAGCTGCGCGTAAAATGATGTCAGGAGTCCACTGTCTTTTAGAGATATTAATATTGGGGCATTCCTCAATTAATGCTGATTCGACTATTTTTCTCCTGAAACCGCAGTGGGACTTGAACACTAATCTGGCCTTACCCCGGTCGAAAGAATGATTCTTATTTCTTATAAGTCCCCTTTGTCCTCTGTCTTATGTATATATATATATATATATATTTGTATATATATATACATATATACATTATACATATATATATATATACATATATACATGTGTGTGTGCGTATGTATGTGTGTGTGTGTGTGTGTGTGTGTGTGTGTGTGTGTGTGTGTGTGTGTGTGTGTGTGTGTGTGTGTGTGTGTGTGTGTGTGTGTATGTGTGGATATATATATGATCACTCAAACCAATTAGATATTCAAGAAGATTTAGATCAATTACAGCAATGGTCTGAAAAGTGGCTAATGAAATTTAACACAAGTAAATGCAAGGTAATGCACATAGGTAAAAATAACAGTAAGTACGATTACAAGTTATTTGGAAATTCGTTAACAAAAGTGGATAGTGAAAAAGATCTCGGCGTAATTATCAGTAACGACCTCAAATCATCCAAGCAGTGTATTTCAGCCTCTGAGAAAGCAAATAAGATTCTGGGATTGATTGCGCGATCTTTTGATTTCAAAAGTCCATCACTCATTAACAAGCTATATAAATCGTTAGTTCGTCCACATTTGGAATATGCTGTTTCCGTATGGTCACCGAATCTCATTAAAGACATTGACAGACTGGAAAAAGTACAACGGCGAGCCACAAAACTGATTCCAAATATCAAAAATAAATCATACGAAAATCGACTTAAGCACATGAATTTGTTTTCCCTAAAAAAGCGTAGACTCAGAGGTGACTTGATACAGGGCTTTAAGATTTTAAAGGGAATTGACAACATCAAAAGTGACCAAATTTTCACATTGAATGAGAATCAGACAAGAAACAATGGTCTCAAACTGTCCGGAAATAGATTCAATTTGGAAGTAGGTAGAAACAACTTTGCCAACCGTGTAGTTAATGAATGGAATAAACTTCCTGCACAGGTAGTGCAATGTAGTTCAGTTCAAAGCTTTAAGAATCATTTAGATAAATACCTAAGTAAGATGCTGTAATGATTATAATTTATGTTATATTATTTGTTTTTGTTTTGTTATAATTTGTCTGTCTGATTTTCATTTATTATTAGTTATATGTCAATTTATAATCATTTACTATTTACCTGTTTGTTTGTTATTCAACTATACCTATGCATTTATTTATGTATTTTATTTGTTATTTTTACATTATTATAGTTTTAATTTATTATTAATATGATATATATATGTATGTATGTATATGTGTATGTATATATGTATATATATATATATGTATATGTGTATATATGTGTATTTTTTTTTTTTATTTTTTTTTTTTTTATCCGAGCTAGATATGGATCAAAAGGTCTCCTGTCGGCATGCTCCGCCTTTGTAATCCTTTGTAATCCTTTGTAGGATGTATATGTATGTATATATCAATTGAGCCATTCTGAGTGTATTACTGAATAAAGGCCTCTCTAATACCAATTCATGACTCGCATGACTGGGCCAACATTTGCCACGTCAATTCTGTAAACTTCTCTATCTCGTCTCTCCATCTTCTGTCTGGTCTCTCTCTTGCACGCTTCCTATCTCTCAGTGTCAACTCATTAACACATTTGCTCCATCGATCGCCATTCGTTTGCGCTAATTTACCTTCACAGTTCTACTTCCTCCCCTTTACCGCTTTCACGATACCTTTCACTCCAGTACGCTCTCTCATTCAACTTGCTCTGCACTTCATATTCTATTCTGGCTAACACAAGGTGATTTTATTTTCCTTTTGCCACGTCACTGCACTGGAGTGGTGCATGGTTCCCTAGTTCTGAGAACAGGCTGGGGAGATAGACTGTTTCATGCCAGACCCTGTGCATCCTGGGGGAACGGTCAATGGCATTCGAACGTTCATCAGCAGGGCTTCTTGATTACTGGGTCAGAGAGCTAATCGCACTTAACCTAATCTAAATAGTATGCCACTGGGATCGAAGTGGTTAACTTTTGTGCAGTTTGCACCTTTCTTTTCATTTGAGCTCTTTCATTAATCTCCATGGTATCCTTCTCTTCGTCTGTGGTAGTAGTAGGGTTTTCCCAAGCTGAGTGAAATCACCTGGCTATAGCTAGAATAAATAGTACAGATTCGTACAACGTGGTAAAATGTTAATCAATAAATTTTATATAGATTCAACCCTTTTACTATAGAGGGAGGTTTCATTCCGTTGAATGAAATAGCTTGTCGGTGGCTAGAATGAATACTAACTATGCATCACAGCAAAAGAGTTCATTCAACAATCAATTCTTGTAAATCCTTGAATACGGCGGCACACTATATATTTTGTTATTCAGCTGAGGGCCGGTGGAATTCGGAGTGATCTAGATATTTTCGGCCAGGGTTCAATACTCGCAGGATAAAACTATATAGCTTTTTAAACACTATAGCAAAATTAATTAAGTAGATTCTTGCAAGTGTTGATAAATGTAGAAGTAACTAAGCAACTGTTAACCATTCCTACCTGTCTACAAGCCTTGACATATATTTTTGGTACGAGTATAGCTAGATTATGGTCAGGACTGAACGGGTTAAAATCATTTTGATTAACCAACACAACCCGGTGCCATAACTACTTTTTGTTGACTTCTTGTTCTGTTGAGTACAAGATTATTCTATTTAGAAGAATGGGGTTTCTAGATTAATGAGGTTAATCATCCTGAGGAGAATTGATCCTGGACTTTTTTTTAATAATCTTGTGGTTTTTGGATTCACAGCAAAAGTATTTTAATCAAAAGTATTATTAAAAGTGAAAGTATGGTATTCTTGTGCAATCTTTTAACTTCTAGAGGTCCTTCTTCAGCTAAATTAAATTGTATTTGAAGAAGAAACGGGCGTTGCTGATTCAATTATTGATGAAAACAAGCCACTTATTTGTTTCTGTGTTGTCATTTGAGCTCCATTGATTCTTTTAATTCCCCTCTTGTCATTTTGTCTCTATTGGCATTGGGTCTCATTTTCAAACTCTAATCCTTTAGGACTGCCTCACAGCAACTTGGACAGGTACATTTCTTCATTTCTTTACAAATATATTTTTACCATTATCTTTCTCTTTCTCAGCGCCCTGTCCTTGGTTTGGGCAGATTGTTCATGCCAAGGTGTTTATTATGAAAAATTGATAAACGTCGTCTTTCGCGCTAGATTTGTATACTAGGAAACGACTTCAGGATTGGAGGAGTTTAAGTCCAGCCGAAGCCGTCAATTTTCGTCCCTGTATTAGTAGGTGAAATTTGCTTAAAATTCTTCTGCCATAGCTTTAACGATTTTTTTTTTTGTCTACGAATATTCGGTCTTCAGGTATATTATCAGAATATTACTTGTAGTACCATCACTGGCTGTTCCTTATTAACACTACACTTTCATTCAGCTATGCATTCACTCATCCTCTATGAGAATGAGTGAAACAAAACGGTAGGGAAGAGGGAAGCAAGAAGGGAAATAGAATGGAGGGAGAAGAGAAGGATGACGTGGAGTGTTGGAGAGAAACAGGTGACGGTTCAAGGAATTTCTGGTGTGACGGTATCCAGTTACCGCCACGTTAACACGGTGTGACCGTCGTGGTACGTGAAAAGTGGGTGGGGGAGGAAAGAGAAGGTGAGGAAGGAGGGGCAGGTGTATACAGTGGGCATAGTGCAAGTGGGTGTATTGATATTTTCTTTTATGGAAAGAATTTGAATCTGATGTGTGATTTAACAATATCACCAATATCAGTCTGATAATCTCAAAATGACTTATTATGATTTATTATGACTTATTATTAACTATTTCTTCCTTTGAAAGTGTGAGTGTTATGTACACGTTTGAAAAGAGAAGAGAGATTGGCTAGAATGACTTTTACATAGTCATCAAAACTATGAATAGGAGATGGATGTTAATTGTGAAGTCCAAGACAAGTATTTTGATGAAGAGGAAGAGATGGATGCTGAGAACTTGGCTTACTTGCTTGAGGTACCAGAGAAAGTTCCTCACTTCCCAAATAAAAAAGAAATAAATGACTTGGTCAGGGATATGGGTCTGACCAAGTCCAATACAGAGCTATTCATCTCCAGGATGAAGCAGTGGAACATGGTCAAGGAGGAGGTGCAGGTGACAAGTCACAGAAGTCGGCACGAACTTTTCTCAGACTTCTACACTCTTAGGGATAGTGTAAGAGGCTGGTAAAAAAAAAGTAGAAAGAAAAGAAGACTGGTGTTACATTTTATGGGTAAGGTGTTTATGAAACAGCCGGAAGTTCGAGTGTATTGTTGACAAGACATTCCTTTGTAACCTAAGTGAGAATTATGCAGAGGCTCGAGATTATTCTAGATAAACAATTTTGCCCTACTGACTTGTAACAACGAATCTGATTGGTGAAAGGGCGAAAATTAAATTGGTTCACGGTTGTAAGATCACGCCCTTTGAGGAGTATCTTAAATATAAAGGTAAATATAATTGGACTAAAAAAATCACTACGTCACTGCAAAGCTCATGTAGGATCTTGCATACGTGCTCTCGGGGTATTCATTTGGAGTACGCTGTATAAGAATTAACGGAAGAAAGATACAGAAGAAAAATATTTACATTTCATTCTCCTGGACAGAATATAACTAAAAGAAGTGAGTTGCCATATTCATAAGTGAGGACCACAAGGGCGATTACAGTGACTACAGTGTTGACAGGACTAACTGTGGCAAGAGAGGTGACAGTGGGTTACAGAGAGGTAACAGTGGGCAACACAGACAGTGATAACAGGGGTGACGAGAGTCGACATTGGCGACGAGGGTCGACAGATAGCCTCTGCTTCTGTCATGATGTACCTAGACTGTTTGGCGTTATTGGGGTGCCGTTTGTGCCCAAGGAATGGCGGCTCTTCACGTACAGCTTTATCACAAATTTGAAAGCTGTTACTTCATGACAGTGATAGTAGTTCACACCCAGGAAAGGATAAAACTTGTAGAAAAACATAACTTAAATACTTTTGGCCAGTTATGAAGAAAGATGTATATGATTATATAGAAAATTGTTTGAAATGTGCTAAGATGATAGGAAATGCACCTAAACTTGCTCTTATGTTATCATATCCTATCCCGTACAAACCTTGGGAAAGACTTTATATAGATACATTGGAGTTACTGGGCTTGCAGTAGGATCAGAGGAGGGATGGAGGAAGTTAGTGACAGAGTTTGGGAAAGTGTATGAAAGAAGGAAGTGTAAGGTGATGAGATGTACAAGGGGTGAAAGTGGATTAAAAAGTGTAATGAGAAATAGATATTTGGGAATGGATGCTAAGAGGAGATTATGAAGGGGTGATTGTGCCGATAGTGCTATACGGGGCAGAAACATGAAACACAAGAGAGGAAGAGAGGAGTTTGAATGTGTTTGAGATGAAGTGCCTGAGAAGTATGATAAGAGTTACTAGGCTGGATAGAGTGAGAAATGAGGAGATGAGGAGAAGGGGTGGTGGTGGAAAGGAAGTTGGAAGATAGGGTTGATGAAAGAGTATTAGGACGGTTTAGACACATGGAAAGAATGAATAAAGAAGACTAGTAAAAGAAGTGTGGAAGGCAGATGTGGAGGGAGTGAACATGAGGGGTCGGCCTTAGATGAGATGGATGGATGGGGGTAAAAGGGGCTTTGGGAAAGAGGGGAATGTCGGTTGAAGATGGATGGGAGAGAACAGAAGACAGGGGTGAATGGAGAATGGTTGTATATGGATGATGCTGTGATGCATGAGGTGGAATGGATGGGGGATGGGGTTGAGGGAACATGTGTGAGAAATAATTTGACGCAACCCAAAGGGATTTCTCCTCGTCTTCTCCTTTTCAACATGAGGGGACAGAGAGGGGGGTTGCCGATTTAATGAAGCAGCCTTGCTGTGGATGTGCTATCTTGTGACACTACTTCTGACCCAGAACAGTGGGTGAGATGCTGGGATGACCCGTCATCCAGGAGGTGCCAAGATAAGAGGGAGGGAAGAGGGTGGAGGGGAGTGGTGTATGTTTGGGATGGAATAGGTGGGAGTGGTTTTTATGCCTTTGTTTTTTAGCTACCTCCCTTATAAAAAAACAAAACAAAATAAGAGAGCTGAAACCTTTGCTTCAGTAATCTATGATCAGATAATCTGTAATTTCACTACTCCTAAGATCTTAATTTCATAAAATGGTACTGAATTTAGTAACAATATCTTGGAAGAATTATGTAGTTTATTTAAAATTCATAAAGTAAATATACTAGTGAATCATTCTCAGAGCAATGGGGTTTTAGAGGAGTTAAATAAGAAAATTATTACATGTCTTAGAGGTTTGATAAGCCCACATAATGTAAGTTGGAATAGTTGGATTCCTTGTGTTAATTATACCCTAAACAACCAATTTAACACAGCTACAGGAGAAACATCCCATTTTATTATTTTTGGGGAAGACAAAATTCTCCCAAATGAAATCTTGAATGTAGAACAAAAACCTGTGTATAATATAGATGATTATATCTCAAATAGGATACATACATTTCAAGCTGTACATCAAAGAGTTAGGAAACGCATAAAAGAGTATAGACAAGAGATGAAAGAGCAACAATACAAAATAGCACATAAAATAGAATTACAAATAGGATATTTGGTCATGGTCAAGTTAAATACAACCCATGTTAAACTTTCACCTAGGTACTCACATCCATATAGGATGATTAATTTTGCAGATAGAAATAAATACAAGATCTTACACTTAGAAACTAGGAAAGTGTCAATTAGACATGAAGATGATTAAAAAAAATATCAAAAGAACTGAGAATTTGATAATGATGAGGAAGAAGAAACACAGGATATAAATGTTATCATGGAATATGTTAATTTTGTATATCAAGAATATGTATATAGTATCATGTGTGAGTTGAGTATCAATCCAAATACTTTTTACAGATGAAAATTGCATTAGTTTTATCAATATGTATGGTGAGTGCTTTGGACTGAAGCCAAATACGTCCGGGAGCCTTGGTACAGCATCAAGGAAACCTGATAATGGTAGACCATATCCTTAGTTTAGTTTTAGATTATAAAAACATATCAATAATAAAAAAAATTGACTTCATGAGAGTGAATTTAAAATTATTCAAGGAGAACATCTCCAATAAAAATGTTGTTCAAAGGAAACTTGGAAGTAAGATAAGTAAGAAAATAAACTTGATGTTATAGATTCAGATTTCAAAAGAAATGCTAGACAAAAGAGGAGCTTGGTAGTTGTAGATTCAGGAGCTCTTGTTGGATTAGGAATATCCAATTTTGTCTTTTTTGCTAACTTAAAGATTTCTATGAATAGATTGAATAAGAAAGTAGCAAAAATTGACCATTTACAAACAAGTGTAAAAAAATGAGGAATTGATCTCTGATATTACAGATAATTTACAGAATCTCAGTATAAAACAATCTGAACAAGAGAACACCCTACTTGTTTTCTTACTGCTTGATGCGATGCACTTGAAAATAACCGAGATGCAATCTTAGTTGGCATCTTTTGTGCAAGATTTAGTTCTAGCAAATTCTGGTCAAGTCACATCCTCTCTTCTCCCAATACCTCAACTTATTAGAATGATTAACTAAGCTGAGAAGGATTGGGATTTTAAACATTTCTTTGATGAAGTAAAAGTAGTATTTAATTACCCATTACTAACTGCATATTTAAATGTTTCTTCAGTGATAGTAGAAGTTCCTTTTTCCTCTGATTTTAGCTTCAACTTGTACAAGATGATACCCTTCCCTATGAAGGTAAATAATTCACTATATGAAGTGGACATACCAGTTGTAGATCCATTTAATTACATCCTTTCTCTAGACAACCTAAAGGCGAGCACAATCTCTAATGATAAACTTAAAAGTTGTAAAATAGGAATCTTTATCTTTGTCACTCTTCCCTTTTTGTGTTCCGTGAAGCATTGAAAATTTCTTGTGAATTTTCACTTGTCAGGAATGGGGACTCAAAAAGAAAATAGTGAGTGATTAATCATACGTAACAAAGACAGTGGTGAAAGGAAAGTGTAAAGTAAAAGCATAAAAGAAAGACGGCCCATAGAGACGACAACAGAGTGGTGAAAGAGGACCATAGAGAGTCACAGTGACCACATATTCCAAATGTGGACGAACTAACGATTTATATAGCTTGTCTGAAATACATTGGTTAAATGATTTGAGATTTACTGATAATTACGCTAAGATCCTTTTCACTATCCCCTTTTGTTAACGAATTTTCAAATAATTTGTAATCGTACTTATTGTTATTTCTACCTACGTGCATAACCTTACATTTATTTGTAAGGTTATGCCAATGTTTAGATCGTTGCTGTAGTTTATCTATATCTTCTTGAATATCTAATGGGATTAAAAGATAGCTTGCCATTCTGCACAGTTTAGTATCATTAGCAAATTTCTAGACAATATATTTCAGTTCGTGGTCTATATAATTTATATTTACTATAGATAGAAATGGCTTAACGGAACCCCGATGAGCTTAACTCATAATTTTCTTTTCCCTCTAGAAGCTTTACCACTAGAACAACTCTCTGTTTACGATCGTTTAACCAGTTACTAGTCCAGCTTGATAGGCTTTCACTTATTCCATATAAAGCTAATCTAGCAAGTAGTCTTTCGCATGGGACGGTTTCAAAAGCCTTCGCAAAGTCCAGATACATTAAATCTATATTAGTTTTTGTCATAATTTGATATCATTATGTTGTAGAATTCGAGTAGGTTAATCAAGCTAAAACGTTTCCGTCTGAATCCATACTGGCTATAATTTATTAAACAGTTACTTTCTAAATGGTGTTCGATAGCAACTCTGATGATAGTTTACATATTTTTTGTACGATTAAGCTTGTAATTCATTTTTTTTTCACCCTTTTCAAATATGGGGTAACGTTAGCTAACTCCATTTTCTTGGGACGTCTCCGGATATGATTGATTTTTTGAAACTAATTTCTAATGAAGTATCAGTCTCGTTTTTAATTTCCTTCAAGATTCTTTATGCTAACAGTCAGATCCTGGTGTTTTATTAACTTTGATTTTTTTTTATTATCTCTTAGTTTTTTCTTTTGCTATATATACAGTTGATATTAAGTTTCCCCTGAACTTATCACAGGACACATTGAAGAGTTTCGTTTACAAATACTGAACTAAAATAGTTGTTTAAAATATCACCTTTTCCTTCATTCGAATATTGAAGTTGACCTTCAGTAGATGATAGTGGGCCAATGTGATTCCTAATAACCTTTTTATCCCTAATGTAACTATAGTATTCTTTGAGATTCTCTTTGGATTTATCAGCGATATTCATCTCGCATTGCAGCTTTCTTTTTTTGTCGTCTTTCTTAAATCCCTATGTATTATTACATTATATATATATATATTATATATATACCAAGGCTTTTTCCCCCCTTACCAGGGGGGTAACCAAAAAGGACAAGGCACAAAAACATTCCCACCCATTTCATCTCCGAAAACACTCCACACCCCTCCACCCTCCCTCCCATCTTAGCACCTCCTAGATGACGAGTCATCCCTGCACCCTGTCCACTGCCCTGGGTCAGAAGCAGTGTCGCATAATTTTGATAATTGTTATGTGCCGCAGAATACTTGTATTTCTTATAAGCCTGCTGTTTTAGTAATATTTTTTCAGTTTCTTTGCCAAGCTATTTTGTCCGAGCCTGATTTGAGGGATTGACTGTCCTTAAACGGGATATAAATACAAATCATCTTAGTCAGAGAATTTTGAAATATTTTCCACATCTGATCTACAGGTCATTTGCTTAATTTTACCCCCAGTTTGTAAGCTGATGCTCCTGACGTAGTCCTCTAATTGAGTTTTACTGAAAGCAGGTATTTTAGATACACAACTATCTATTATATATATATATATATATATATATAGATATATATATATATATATATATATTTTACAGGTGAAAAATGTAATCACACATTTGTCAATCACGTAGAGACCACTGTTGGAGTAGAAAAGACTGGAAACGGGGAATCTATATATTTCGATTTTAAACTGCAATCCTCTTCAGTAGATATAATTAAAAGAGAGCGTGCTGCTTAAGTAGCACGCTTAACAAAAGAAAGGGGAACATGGGAAGAGGTCTCTACCCTCGGCTCACTCCGTATGTGAGGTCAGGAGGCAAAGGAGTTTTCAATATGTTGGTAATGAAGAGTCCGGACATTATATCGGGGACCATTGCCCCTTTGAAATATTCATGTTGGGCTGATATTCAATGATAGTAGATTCTACCATTTTTCTCCTGAACTCACATCTGAGCTTATTTATAAATCCAGATGTGAGTTCAGGAGAAAAATGGTAGAATCTACTATCATTGAATATCAGCCCAACATGAATATTTCAAAGGGGCAATGGTCCCCGGATGTAATGTCCGGACTCTTCATCACCAACCTATTGAAAACTCATTTGCCTCCTGGCCTCACATATGGAGTGAGCCGAGGGTAGAGACCTCTTCACATGTTCCCCTTTCTTTTGTTAAGCGTGCTACTTAAGCAGCACGCTCTCTCTTATTTGTATCTACTGAAGAGGATTGCAGTTTGCAATCGAAATATGTAGATTCCCCGTTTCCAGTCTTTTCTACTCCAACAGTGGTCTCTACGTGATATATATATATATATGTATATATATATATATATATATATATATATATATATATATATATATATATATGTATATATATATATATACATATATTATATATATATAATATATATATATATAATGTATACATATATGTATATATGTATATATATATGATATATGTATATATATTATATGTATATATGTATATCTATCTATATGTATATATGTATATATATATATATATATATATATATATATATATATATATATGAGCTTGAGTTTATGTTGTGGTCACTATTTGCAATAGTTTCACCAACCTCTACATCGATTATCATGATTTTGGTGCTTGTAATCAATAGATCGAGTAAGTTTCCTTATCTTATGAGCTCTTTTAAGTGCTGAACTAAGCAATTGTCACCGAGAAAATTTATCAGGTGACTACCTATATTGTCATGTCCAATCAATGTTGGTAAAATTGAAATCATCCATTATCAGTAAGTCCCGTTTACAGAAACTAGACTGTTTTTGGAACAAAAAATTTTCGTCTGCTAATGATAACGTTTTTGGCCTATATATTACACGTACATTCATCTTTTCTCTATTTGCTTGAGTTAATTCTACCCATAGACAATCGTATGCATCCAGTTTCACTTTCTCTAATACACAGCCATGAATATTGCTTTTAACGTACAACAGAACACATCCGCCTTTCTTGTGGTTCCTATCCTGATAAAAGGGTTTGAATCCTATAATATCAAATTCAGCCTCATTTAACTATGTTTCGGTTATTCCTATTATATCAAGATTTTTGCTATTGACATACGCTTGGATTTCTTGGAATATGTTTCAAATAATACGAGCATTAATGTTCATGTTGTTGTTTTAGAAACACATGATTACTTCTTTCTGAATTGTTATGATTTTCTACATCATGCCTTACATCGTCTTTTTATTCTTTATTGACACCTTGGTCCTTCATTGACATTCGGTGTCTCCTGGACATTTGGTAACTCATGTATACTTTGTCCCTCTGTCATTGTGTCTTACGTTAGGCATTTTTCATTCGTTGACATTCTGACTGGCACTGACATTTAGTTCTTCACTATCGCCTTGTCCTACATAGAAAATTTATCCTTCATTGACATCACCTCCTAAAGTGACATTTTGTCCTTCACTGACATCATATCCTAGTGACATTTTGTCCTCCACTGATATTTCATTTTACCATGATACTTTGTCCACCACTGACATTACACTCTATCGTGATATTTTGTCCTTCATTGACATTATATCCTGAAGCAATATTTTGTCTTCCACTGACATTATATAATATTTCGCCCTACTCTGTTACACCTAGTATACTCTATTTCCCTTCTCTTTGAGCTTCTAACCCTCCCCCCCAAAAAAAAAGAACTAGTTCGTTACAAACTCCCACAATATAAGAACATCTTTGCCTCTACGAGTAAGGTGGATCCCATCAGAAGTATAAAGGTTATGACGCCTGGAAAAGAGATACCAATGATCAAGAAAGTGGTATCCCAGCTGAGTGCATAACAATGGTACCCTCTCATGGATGCCTATGGCTCTACTGTTCCAACACGAGCCAGAGTAGATCCTCGAAAGAATTCCACAGACTATGTGGAGGTTCCCACGCTCCTTCATCTCCTTAAGGAGGACCTTGTAACTCCGAACAAATTACTCTGATCATACCCTACGCCGCATCGTTACTTCCCGTATAAACAATCATGACCGTGTTCATCTGTTTTCATACCCTGATGGTCTGGATGCAATTGGCAATCCCACGGCTCTGTTGACATGCAAGCTTACAACGTCGTTTAGTCTTCCGCTGCAGGATGTCGTCATAGCCTTGCATCATGGAGTTTTTCACCACCAAGAACTCCTGATGTTCAGCCACTTCATCCCCCAGCGGAGCAAAATGATTGACTTGAGTTAAAGATTGTTCTGCAGGGCACACATTCACCGAACGCTGGCTCGACGAACGGGATCACACGGATCGCCACAAGCTCACGGCAGCGGGGGAAGTGGAAGAGATGGAATGCTCTTTGAGCTGCGGAAGGGGGTCATGCTTCTCACAGAATACAATCTTGAGAAAACAAATTTCCTCCTTACACTTCCTGAGACGGCCATTTAGGATCACGCAACATTAACAAGTCATTTTGCTACTTCTTCGGCAATATAAGCGGCAAAGAGAAAACACACACAAAAAAAGGGCACTAAATAAAATAAATACACAAAGCTTACTCTGCTTATCCTATACTATAACTACCACATTTGGAGTACAGTAACAGACTATCATTATTATTCTTAATAACTACTATACTACAGTAGTCCTTATACCCGTAACTACATAACTCTATACAAGAAACACAACACAGTCACTTGTCATTACTTGGAGTAATAAACTTCACAGTAGGTATTCACTAGCTGGTGCCTCAGCAGCAAATTTTGTTCACTAGTTGAGGTCAGGGAGCGAACCGAGCTGAGATCAGGGAGCGAACTGAGCTGAGATCAGGGAGCAAACTCAAAGCTGAGGTCAGGGAACGAACTAAGGTGAACCCAGAGAGCGAACTCAAAGCTGAGGTTAGGGAGCGATCTCAAAGCTGAGGCCAGGGAGGAGCGAACTGAACTGAGGTAAGGGAGCGAACTAAGCTGAGGTCAGGGAGCGAACTCACAGCTGAAGTCAGAGATAATAATAATAATAATAATAATAATAATAATAATAATAATAATAATAATAATAATAATAATAATAATAATAATAATAATAAAAATAATAATAATAATAATAATAATAATAATTATAATAATAATTATAATGATAATAATAATAATAATGATAATGATAATAATAATAATAATAATAATAATAATAATAATAATAATAATAATAATAATAATAATAATAATAATAATAATAATAATAATAATAATAATAACAATAATAATAATAATAATAATAATAATAATAATAACAATAATAATAATAATAATAATAATAATAATAATAATAATAATAATAATAATAATAATAATAATAATAATAATAATAATAATAATAATAATAATAATAATACATACATACATATACCAAGGCTTTTTTCTCCCTTACCAGGGGGGTAGCCAAAAAGGACAAGGCACGAAAACATTCCCACCCATTTCATCCCCGAAAACACTCCACACCCCTCCACCCTCCCTCCCATCTTAGCACCTCCTAGATGACGGGTCATCCCTGCACCCTGTCCACTGCCCTGGGCCAGAAGCAGTGTCGCAGGACACAGCACATCCACAGCAAGGCCGCTTCATTAAATCGGCGACCCCCCCTCTCCGTTCCCCCATATAAAGGAGAGGACGGGGAGAAATCCCTTCGGGCTGCGTCAAAAAGTTTTGCTCACACACACTACCTCACCCCCATTCCCCCGTCCAATCCACCTCATGCATCACAATATTTTCCATATATAACCATCCTCCATTCACCCCTGTCTTCTGTCCTCTCCCGTCCTTCCTCAACCGACATTCCCCTCCTCCCCAAAGCCCCCTTCACCCCATCCATCCATCTCATCCTAGGACGTCCCCTCATGTTCACTCCCTCCACATCTGCCTTCCATACCGCTTTTACTATTCTTTCTTCACTCATTCTTTCCATGTGTCCAAACCATCCTAATACTCTTTCATCCACCCTATCTCCCAGCTCCCTTTCTACCCCTGTTCTCCTCCTCACTTCCTCATTTCTCACTCTATCTAGCCTAGTAACCCCCATCATACTTCTCAGACACTTCATCTCAAACACATTCAAGTTCCTTCTCTCTTCCTCTCTCATGTTCCATGTTTCTGCTCCATACAGTGCTGTTGGCACAATCACTCCTTCATACAGTCTCCTCTTAGCATCCATTCCCAGATTCCTATTCCTCATTACACTTTTTAAACCACCAAGGCATTTACTCGCTTCTCTCAATCTACATTCTACCTCCACCTTCACTCCACCCTTTCCTGCCACACTTGCACCCAAATATCTAAAACTATCCACTTCCTCCAGTTGCTCTCCCTTAATGCTCACTTCCAGATTACTGCCACTTTCACCCCTTGTACATCTCATCACCTTACTTTTACCCACATTTATCTTCAGCTTTCTTCTATCACACACTCTCCCAAACTCTGTCACCAGCTTCCTCAATCCCTCCTCCGATCCTGCCACAAGCGCAGTGTCGTCCGCAAACAACAGCTGGCTCACCTCCCACTTTTCTCCATTTTCTTCAACCATCTCCAATCCCTGACCCACTACCCTTGCATTCACCTCTCGCACCACCCCATTCATGTATAAGTTGAACAGCCAGGGTGACATAACGCATCCCTGACGAAGTCCCACCTTTACCTCAAACCACTCACTCTCTCCATTTCTAATCCTGACACAAGCTCTACTACTCTCATAAAAACTCTTGACAGCTCCCAGAAGCTTTCCTTCTATCCCGTATATCCGCATAACCTCCCACAGTGCCTTTCTGTCTACCCTGTCGTAAGCCTTTTCCAGATCCATAAAGGCCCAGAAAACATCCTTCCCCTTACCTATAGCTTTCTCACATATCTGTCTTACCACAAAGATCTGATCTACACAACCTCTACCTGTCCTAAACCCACACTGTTCCTCACCAATTACTCCTTCTGTTCCTCTCCTAATCCTCTCAATCAAGATCCTCCCATAACCCTTCCCAACTACACTTAACAAGCTAATCCCTCTGAAACTACTACATTCACACTTGTCCCCCTTTCCCTTGTAAAGTCGAACTATACACGCACTCCTCCAGTCCTCTGGCACTCTACCCTCTCTCCAGCAAACATTAAATAACCTCACCAACCAGTCCACCATCACTATACCTCCTTTTTTAAGACATTCTGCATGGCATCCATCCAGACCAGGTGCCTTTCCTGCTTTCATCATCTTAACTGCTGCCTTCACTTCATCCTTCCTTATTTCTCCTCCATTTTCCTCACTCATCACTTTCATTTTCTTAGCATTTCCCACTGCAGCTATCTTTCCTTCCCTATCCTCCTTCACATTAAGCAACTCCCTAAAATATTCTGCCCATCTTCCCTTTACTGCCTTCTTCTCCATTATCAT
>NC_134805.1:1362500-1372500 GCF_046742065.1 Oratosquilla oratoria
GAAACACAAATATCATGTGCACATTCTTTTGCGTGCGTGTGTGAGTGTGTGTGTGGATTGACAATAAATGCCTACAGCTAAAAGGTGAAGAAATGTATCTACTTTGTAAATAATAGATTTCCGCCGCACTAGAATTAAATGAAAATAAGCAATATTTCCACATTTGGTAAAATTATACAATCATTTTACATTTGCATATTTTTTCTTACAAAAGCTATCATGGTTTGTGGCAACAGTAATTTCACAAATATAAATAATATTTATGAACATATACAATGATTTGTTTAATTATATTGATTCTTATGTTACAAAAATAATAACTTAAAGGGGGACTACAGTAGTAGCGTGTTCCCTTACCATAAACCACCTAACTTTAACCCTTAACCCTAACCAAAATTTTTTTTATATTAAATATAGCTTTGAATACTCCCCCTCACAGGTGTGCACCCCCCTCTCCCGAAGTTGGGAAACCCTAGTTTGAAAATACATGCATACGCAAACACAAATATCATGTGTACACATTCTTTTGTGTGCGTGTGTATGTGCATGTGTGTGTGTGTGTGGATTGACAATAAATGTCTACAGCTGAAAGGTGAATAAGTGTATCTAGTTTATTTATCTTCAGAATATATATAGTTATAGGGGTTTATATGCAAAAACGTAGGAGTTTGTGAATGAACTATTTCTGCCCGCACAAAAATTGAATGAAAATAACCAACATTTTAACATTTGGTAAAATTATACAATAATTTTCCATAAACATGCTTTGTTCTTACAGAAGCTATCATGGTTTGTGGTAACATTAATTACACAAATGTAAATAATATTTATGGATACATACAATGGTTTGTTTAATCATATTAATTCTTAAGTCACAAAAAATACTACGCGACTTCAGGGGATACTATATAAACCTCCTAACTTTAACCCTTAACCCTAACCAATTTTTTTTTTCGAAATGAAATATAGTTATCCAAGTACCTGGAATGATAGGGTATCAGAATATATATGGTTATGGGGGTCTATCTCTAAAACCCTAGGAGGAGTTCGTGTACAAACAAACAAACAAACAAATAAACAATCAGACAGACAGACAGAGGCTACTACTTTATCATGATAGATATATACACACACACACATATATATATATATATATGTATATATATACTGTATATATATATATATATATATATATATATATATATATATGTGTGATAATTGGGTGGGAAAGTGCAAACGAAGATATATTGGGAATAGAGTTTATTGCCCTGACGTTGCGACCAACTTGGTCTTCTTCAGAGAACTTGCTGCTATACAATCAGATCACAAGTCTTATACTCGTAGAGAGAGGGAACCCGCCAAGCTATGAGTGGATGTGTCAGGTGTCCCTTTGGCTACAGATTTAATTATCAAGACACTTACTGCTTTTGAGAGGCATTTAAATCCGACTCTGTCATTGTTGTTTTCCCTAGTGGCGATATGTGCAGCTTCCACAGATTTTCTCATCTTCTTTTTAAGTCCCTCGTGTAGAATTTCCACGCGGCTCCAGTCAGGTAGGTATTAGCATTTGTCTAGGTGACGAACCAGGGAGTTAGATGTTCTATGCGTCCTGAGGTCGTTTTTGTGCTCATTCAAGCGTTTCTTGATCCCTCGACCTGACTCGCCGAAGTATGATAAAGGACAGCCGCTGTAAGAAATGCGGTAAATGACACTGAGGTTATTACAAATATTAGCATGCTTTTTAAATATTTTCCCTATCTTATTGGAAGATACTTTTGCCGTAATTATTCCACCATTTAACAAATAATTATCAATGGCACCGGTGTTCGTAGAATTAGGAACAGTTATAAAATGTGAGTTATCTTTTACCGGGGTCTGGACGTTTGAGCCATCGTAGATCTTCTTGGCTTTCCTTATTTCCTGGAAGCAAAGAGTTCAGATTTTTTTTTTTTTTTTTTTTTACAACCTTAAATCCGGCACAAGGTCATTCAGACTTCCCTGACTCAATACATATGGTTCACTTGAAGAACAGATTGGCATGCTTTTTAAATATTTTCCCTATCTTATTGGAAGATACAGTGTTGCCAAACTCAGTGTTGCCAACTGTTTGAAATTTATTCCACGTAACACACGTAACGTAACATACCGTGGAACACAAAAACTGTGGGTGATGGAAAATAAATAGTACATTATTTTTTAATTTGGGTGCAAAAACATATATGATAAAAAAATATTGTTTTCCTTCCGACAAATTCTTTGTTGACCAGTGATATTGGTAAAAAAAAAAAAAAAAAACTTAATTCAAATTTTCACTTTCTATATAAAATATAAATGCACCATCATGTTCAGTGTTTTATGTATTCTACAATTGTTATCATAGTTGCTGTAACCATCGAATCCAATTAAAGATGTGTATAAAGTGATAATATTTTTCCTTTACATCAACTCGACATAATCACTTAATTTTCCAATCTACCGAGAAGTGGAGAAATATAATATTCTCTGAAGAAGGTGAGGAATTTGCCTGTCGCTCGTGCCTCTGTACAGCAGGGGTCTGCAGGTCTCTCAACTGTACCGAGCTGCACGTCAGAAATCGAATGTAGTTGCTTATTGGAATGGACTATAGTTTAGATTAGGTTAGGTTAAATTGTGCTACATTTGGCAGCTTTGCTTTAGATCATATTACATTATGATATTTGAATGCTTTAGAATACATTTACTAATCTTTAATTTTCATGTAGTACAAACTTTACTATTTTAACCAGAATATTCAATTGCTAATACACTATAATGGTTAATGTGTGTGTGGATGAGCTAGGGTTCTTTCAGTCTGGCCAGGTTGTGGTGGTCTAGAAATACATCCTCCAAGGTCCTAAGGTCCTAGAGATAAGTTGTGTACAAGGTTAGGTCAGGCTAGGATGTATATCAAAATCAACATTTATTGGGTAGCTAAAAAAAAATAGCCAAATATTGCATAGCTCGAGCAATCATTTCGGCATGCCCTCATAATAGGCATTATTCACACCTATAAAACACTGCTCTTAATCATATATACCATAAAAGAATAGCAATATTAAGTACTTAAAGTAGCCCTTAAACGAACACACCTTGAAAATAATTAGTATTGAAACAATGTTTGAGGAAAATTTCAACAAATATGTAGTCACATATCTTGTTTTTATTTATTATTCAATTGTTTAAAACAAGTCAAAATTTAAAATCGTACAACCGCCCAATACCTTTCTGGGTAATGATTAAGATATATGGCGTTTAACTACAACAATGATAATGAGAATATTCCTATTTACAGTATTAAACTATTAGGAAAAATAAAGAGTTAAAACGAAACCAAATATTACCCCCCATGGTTAACGTAGACAACGAGTTTGAACGTAATTTCCTGCGACGAACTGTCTCGCCTGGTTATACTTTTACTAATGATTCAGTTTGTCGCCAGGCCATCAGTCTGTGTCATCCCTTTGGTAATGACAAGGTTAATGAAAGCATAACATGATATGGTGTCCTACATAATTTATTGGTAAGATCACTACAATCTGGAAAGTCATCCCCATCCTATTTTTCTATAAATTGGTCAGTACCATTGTAGTGTTCTATAGCCAACACGTGTAGTTACCCCTTTAAGACTCGTGACCGCCAAGTACAGGACAAAACTATGGTCACCCCTTAGGACGACATGCGTTCGATTATTTTATATTTTACTTCACTTACATCGACGATGTGCTCATCGCCAGTCCGGACGAAGCCACGCATCAAGACCACCTGAAACAAGTCTTTACCCGACTACAAGACTACGGCACCCGTATCAATCTCGACAAATCTGGGTTCATTCATCCATCAACTTCCTAGGACACACCGTCACACCTTCAGGCGTCACCCCTGTCTCATCCCTCTGCGACGCCATCCAGTTTCCCGAAACCTACAACACAGCGCCAACTCAAACAATTCCTTGGTATGTTAAACTTCTATAACCGTTTCATTCCAGGCTGCGCTCAACTGCTCCACTCGCTCTACTCCATGATCAAGCCATGCAAGAGGGGACGTTCTTTCGTATTCAACTGGGACACCGAAACTGATGCAGCTTTCATGGCAGCTAAAGAAGCACTCGGGAATGCTACCGCCCTTAGTTCCCCTATCCCTGATACCATCACTTCAATCTCGACAGACTCTTCAGACACAGGTGTCGGCGCAGTTCTGCAGAAATACATCAACGACGCCTGGAAACCCATCGCCTTCTTCTTAAAGAAGCTCAACAATGCCGAGAAGAAATACAGCGCCTTCGACAAGGAACTCCTAGCCATCTACAAGGCTGTCAACAAGGCTGTCATCGAAGGACGACAAATCCACATATACACCGATCACAAACCAATCACAACCACATTCATCCATAACAAAACAACCTACTCTCCTAGACAACTACGACACATAGATTTCATCTCCCAATTTACCACAGATATTCGCTATGTTCGAGGTGAAGATAACTGCCCTGCCGACGCACTCTCGCGCAACATATCTGCAGTCTATACCTCTCATCGACTACGCCGTAATTGCCGCAGACCAAGCTGATGATACCGAGCTGCAGCGATTGATGGAAAACCCCGCGTTGCAGATGAAGAAGGTACAGCTCCCTGGAACCAACACTCAGCTCTACGCCGATGTATCCACGGACACCATCCGGTCCTATTTGTCCGAGAACCACAGGTATCCCTTGTTCCGCCATTTACATGACCTCTCCCACCCAGGTATTCGAGCTTCGCAGCACATGATGTCATCACGCTTCATCTGGAGTGGAATCGCCAAAGACGTTCGACACTGGACCTGCACCTGCGTCAAGTGCCAAGATTCTAAGGTCACACGCCACACCATCTCCCCTCCAGGTACCTTCCGCCCAGTCTCTACTAGACTCGAGCACGTCCACATCGACATCGTCGGACCACTTCCCTTCTCCGACAGCTTCAGGTATGTTCTTACTTGTGTAGACCGTTTTACACTCTGGCCCGAAGGAATCCCGCTTACAGATATAAGCACAGAGTAGCCAAAGCTTTCATAACCACCTGGATTGCAAGATTCGGTATACCACTTAGCCTCACATCCGACCGTGGTAGACAATTTGAATCCACTCTATGGAACAAGATTATGTCTTTGCTAGGTATCCGGACTCGTCGAACGCTTCCACCGACAACAAGGCTTCACTTGGAGCAACAGCACGCGACCGCACCGACTGGTCTACGGTGCTTCCAATGGTCCTCCTCGGCATACGCACATCCCTCAAAGAAGACCTTGGCCACTCTTTTGCAGAACTTCTTTATGGTACTCCACTCCGCCTGCCAGGTGAGTTTTTTGCATCCGGCCCTATAACACAGCCTTGCAGCATTCAAGATTATGCCACTAATCATACAGATACAATGCAGAAACTCCAGTCAGTGCCACCGCGTACCTCACCCAAAAGAACGTTCGTGAGCCAGGACCTCGATGACTGCTCACATGTTTTCGTTCGCGTGGAGGGAGAAAAGAAGCCTCTTCAATAACCATACGATGGACCGTACAGAGTCGTGAAGAGGACAAGTAAGAACTTGACCATCGATCGCCGTGGAACCACTGACGTCATCTTCATAGACCGCGCCAAGCCTGCATACCTCCTCTCGGACGACACATGAAATCCCGTTGGTCTTCCGACACCTCCAGACACACGGGCTACAAACCACAAGCACACTACAAAGAAGAAACAGATATCGTTCTTCCTACCTCGTCACTAGGGGGAGAGTTCTGTAGTGTTCTATAGCCATCACGTGTAGTTACCCCTTTAAGACTCGTGACCGCCAAGTACAGAACAAAACTATGGTCACCCCTTAGGACGACATACGTTCGATTATTTTCTATTGATATAGATAATAATATTCACTCCAGCAATTTTATTTTGTAAAAAAAAAAAAAAAAAAAAAAAAAAAATAATAATAATAATCCTTTATATTCTGTAACAAATATATATATGTATTGTAAAAAGATCTTAAATGATTGTATGCTAAACACAAGGAGTCAAGAATTTCGCCATCATTGTTGTAGATAGTATCATCGATATTTTCAATAAACATATCGAGGACATTCCCCATATCCACCTCCTCAACACAGGGGAGGCCACCCACACCTGGGGCCTGAAGTCCAGCTTCCAGAGGTTGGAGAACGGGACCCCCCAGGGTGGTATCCTCAGCCCCCTCCTCTTCAACTTGCTGATGAAGCAGCTGGTGACCCTGCCCTTCCACAATGGCACCATCCTCCTCAGCTACGCCGATGACCTCGCCCTCGTGGTCACCAGGAGGGGCAACAAGCTCAGGAAGGAGCAGCAGGCGCTCGATATTATAAGCGGGAAATGCGAGGAGCTGGGCCTCAAAATCTTGGCAGAGAAGTCCCGCGCCATGATGGCGAGGGCTGCCGACCCGACAGGTCAGCTCTGCGTCCAGGGCGTCGGTTACTAGCCTGGGCCAACTCATACCAGTGCCTCGTGGTATGGGTGGACAAGTGGCTGTCCTTCACAGCCCACGCCGCCCACCTGAGGGAAAGGGCCCAGACCAGGTGACCACTTTCTCCGTCCTCCCACTGTACTTCATACTTGCAGTGCGCTCCCTGGTGGACTACAGCGCCCCAGTCCTCATATCGCTCTCCCGTAGCCAACAGGAGCGGCTCGAGGTGCTGCAAAACACCGCCATGAGGACGATGCTGGGAGCTCCGAGATGGACCAGTGCGTGCGTCATGCAGAACGAGACCCGCCTGGTGCTACTCACCAAGGTCCTGCAGCGCGACTCTGAAGGAGTAGCACAGAGAAGACTACGGCTTGCAATGACGCAAGGGAACGATGTCTTCCACCGCAACCCGTGGCTACTCCAGTCCACCCTGGCCACCCACGGCCTCGCCCACATTGACGGCCTGCGCTGGCAACACACCGACCTCCCGGCTCCCACCTACCGAGCCCCACCCCCGTGGGAGCCCCCCACAGCAGAGTTCTCCACCACCCGGCTACCGGCCATCAAGGCGCTCTGCGCCACCTAGCAGCTGCGGCATCACACCCTCATGGCGGTGGCGCGGGTGTCTGAGCCGGGCGGTGCCATATACTACACCGACGGCTCGGTCGATCCCGAAAGTGGCAGGACGGGCGCCGCTGCCATCACTGCTGGGACCGAACCTCTCGAGAGGACGCCGGATTACTGCTCCACCCTGCAGACGGAGCTCGTGGCCATCCACCTGGCCCTGGAGCACGCCCAGAACCGCCAGGAGTCCACTGTAGCCCTACACACAGACTCCAGGACGGCGTGGCAGGTCCTCCAGCAGCCGTAACCCAGCGACAACGTGGGACTCGTCCCCGCCATCCTGGGCAGCCTGCAGAGCCTCGCCGCAGAGGGACGTCGGGTAAGGCTGCACTGGATACCCAGCCACGTGGGCATGCGAGGCAATGAGTCCGCCGACGTTGCTCCAAGAAGAGCCGCTGGCGCCCCACACGTGACCAGGCACGTGCCACCTAGTCTGTCGTACGTGAAGGCGCGAGCCAGGCGTGCCGCAGCCCACCGCGCCCATCAGACTCACCGGCAGTTAGAAGGAACAAAAAGACAAGCTGCTTTGTACGCCGCCACCACCGACTATCAGACGTTGAGCGCCTTCCATCAACAGCCCAGGGCGGACGGTGTACTGTTGCAGAGAGTTAGGCTGGGCTACACCAGGGAGGAGCTGTACGACGGCTTCCAGGGGCAATAGTGCGATCACTGCGTAGGCACAGGCGCCACCCGCTGCTGCACTACCTACTGTCCTGCCTGGCCACGGAGGCCCTCCGACCAGCGCCGCAGACCCCCACCCACCCTGCACAAGGCAGCCTCCTCAGCAGCCGGGCAACGAGAGCTGCCCTCCTTGTCCGCCACACGCCCATGGACGTCATGTTTGGGGTGCTCAGGGCGGCGCCCCCTTATCGCTGACCTCCCTACGCCCTCACCTTCCACCCACTAGGGCACGACAACTCCCCCACTGGCGGGCTGTTACCTGCATTGCATATTAATGTATTGTATATTAATGTATATATATATATCTGTACATATTTTATACAATAAAACTTAATTAATTAATTCAATAAACAGAGATCAGTCATGGGATTGACTTGAAATATCCTAGCTATTCTTCTGGAAGGTAGCTGCTCTTTAAGGAAGAGTACCAGCCGTTAGCACTGAACACGGAAGTGTTCATCCCAAGGATGCGTAAGGGTAAATAAACCGCGGCAAACTTATACTCTTTCGAGTACATTCCGACGAGAACACCACCAGCCGTTGGAACAGAGTACGGAAATCCTCATTCCAAATGTGCCCAAGGGAATTATACCACGGCAAACTCAATGGTGTGTTCTGACTCCCCTTTGTAAAAAACCTCCAATACCTTGTCCCTATCACTCGTTTCAGGCTGGCCGCTTCCAACAAGGGCGACTAGTAGTGGAACCAACATTGGTGAAACTACACCATTTTATGCGGTACCCCTGAAGGTCCAATTTTGCACCCATATGCCTCTCACTTTCCTATTTTTCTAAACTAAAGCCACTATTTCAGCCGGAATGGCTTGTGTACAGAACAAAAGGCCTACGTGAACCATCACCCATGCCTTTGTCAGTGGATGCTTGGGTATGATAATTTTTTACTCCACACCTAACAACCTGGTTTACTAGCATCCTGTTACCTCTCACTAGTCTTGTTCACAAAGAAATACTTGTTATTGTCATACTTAAGCTGTGGGCACTAAGTTAAACTAAACATAAATAATGTAAAAATTAACGATGTGGGGGACAGCTAGACTTCCAATATGGCGGACTAACGACAAGTCACGCGATAAAGCCACGTGTGTGAAACCCCTCAGTGCCTCTTGCGTAGGAGCCTTGCTGGCTTTACGCTAGAACATAAGGTTAAAACTCTTGAACATTTTCAGACAAAGAAATTCTACTTAGTCACTAAGAATATTAATGTGACAGCCGAGGTTGAAAAAGACAACCAAAACTTTTGACTGCTTTATTCCGACTCACTCATCTACACTTAGCGGGTCAAACGTCAGGTCGGTTTCGAAGCTTCGAAACTCAACACAAATAAAAGGCTGGTTATGAGAAGCAGCTATTGACCAATAAAGGAACTAGTACAACACATTTCACAGGTTGGAAAACTGGTTTGTTATGGTACAGGGTGGTTGAGGATGACACCACGAAATTTAAGAAGATCACTAGAAACCCAACTAACAACCTCAAAGTAAAATTGAACCGCCTAATTCGCCATTCAAGCAGAATCCTATATTGGTAGCTTTGACGTACACTTCCGTAGGAAAAATGTCTGTGTACAACGGTGTCGAAGAAAGGGAGTCTGTGGTCAGTCTCAAGTTCGCGTGTAAAATTGAAGGAAGAGTTTTCTCTGAACACCTCAATGATTTGAGAAACACTTTCCTCGATATTAGCGCTGACAAAGATATCATCAACATATTTTGTATAAATGGAGGTTTGAGTTCAGGGTGTTGTGTGAATATCCTCTCTTCGATTGAACCCACGTAAAAATTGGCAAATATGACACCTAATAGGAAACCCATGACTTTACCATCAATTTGCACATACATATTCTTGTCGGGACCATAGAACGATACTTCTTTAGTACAGGCTTGTAATGATTGCTGCAATACATCCTCTGTAATCGGGAACTGTGTTTCTGAGTGATATAGTCTACTACAGATGAATTTAATAGTCTCATCCACAGGTACATTGGTGAAGAAGGATTCAATATTCATCGATACTATGATTCCAGATAGTCGGGTTATCTCTGTAATATCGAGGAATTCTTTAGTAGACTTGAGGCCGAATGAAGATAGTGTGAAGGGTGAGATCAGTGCATGTGGACGCTTAGCCAGTTTGAAATTGATTGTTGGTACCTGGCTAATGATAGGAGGAAGTGGTTGGTCTTACTTGTGTTGTTAAGAATGTCGG